>NW_004443952.1:4394161-4413876 GCF_000243295.1 Trichechus manatus latirostris | reverse complement strand
AAAAAAAAAAAAAAACTAGAAAATAACAAATGTTGGTGAAGATGTAAAGAAATTGGAATCCTCATACATTACAGATGTGAATGTAAAATGGGCAGCTGCTACAGAAAACAGTTTAGCCATTCCTCGTGGTGATGGTTGAACAACATAATAAACAGAATTAATGGCACTGAATTGTACAGTTGGCCCTCCATATCTGTGGGGTCCACATCTGCGGATTCAACTAACTGCAGATCAAAAATACTCCGGTTGGGGAGAGAAGAAAGCTCCAAAAAGCAAAACTTGAATTCGCTGCACGCCAAGCTCCACGATGAATCCAAGCAAATGAAATGATAGGTAGGCATATCCTACTGTAGCCTCCCGCCGTTGCACAGATTGTCAGTTTCTCTCCAGCATTCCTTGTTTGAGCATTGTTTGCCTCACTACTCATTCGTTTGCTCCTTATGTTGTGTGCACCCTTTATTCTACTATTTACATAGCATTAACATTGTATTATATAAGTGATCTAGAGATGATTTAAAGTATATGGGAGGATGTGTGTAGGCTATATGTAAATACTACACCATGTTATACAAGGGTCTTGTGCATCTTCAGATTTTGGTATCTGCTGGGGTCCTGGAACCAATTCCCCATGGATCCAGAAGGACAACTGTACATGAGGAGAGTGCTGAAGTGGCAAATGTTTTGTTACAAATATATTTACCACAATTTTAAAAAAGGAAAAAAAACTTAAAGATAGAATTACCATATATATGATTCAGCAATTACACTTCTAGGTATATACCCAAAAGAACTGAAAACAGGTATGCAAACAAAAACTTGTAAATGCATGTTCATAGAAGCACTATTCACATGGCCAAAAGGTGGACTACCCAAATGTCCATCAACTGATGAATGGATAAACAAAATGTAGTATAGTCATACAATGGAATAGTATTCAGCCACGAAAAGGAATGAAGTACTGATGTGTGGGTTTATTTCTGAAATTTCAATTCTATTTCATTTGTCTATATGTCTATTCTTATAGTAATAAAACAGTAGTCTAATTGTGTAGATTTATAGTATGTTTTGAAACTGGGAAATGTGAATCTTCCTATTCTTTTTTTTTTTTTAAGATTGTTTGGCTACTTAGGGCCCCTTGTGAGCTCCGGTGGTACAGTGGTTAAGAGCTACGGCTGCTAACCAAAAGGCTGGCAGTTAGAATCCACCAGCTGTTCCTTGGAAACCCTATGGGGCAGTTCTACTCCATCCTATAGGCTTGCTATGAGTTGACATCGACTCAACGGCAACGGATTTGGATTCTGGCTTTGTGATTTCATATGACTTTAAAGATTGGTTTTTCCATTTCTGCAAAAAGCTGTTGGAATTTTGATAGGGATTGCATTGAACCTGTAAATACTTGCTTTAGGTAGTACTCACATTTTAAAATTCTAAGTCTTCCAATCTATGAACACAGCAAGTCTATTTATTTTGGCCTTCTTTAACTTCTTTCAGCAATGTTTTCAGTGTACAAGTTTTCCATGCACAAATCTTGCCTTTCACTCTCTTGGTAAATTTATTCTCAGGTATTTTATTCTTTTACATGCTATTATAAATGGGATTTTTTCCTTCATTTCTTTTTCAGATTGTTCATTTCTGGTGAATACAGCTGCTTTTCACCTGTTAATCTTGTACTCTGCAACTTTGCTGAATTCATTTATTAGCTCTAGCAGATTTCTTGTGGATTATTTGGGATATTCTATATATAGAATCATGTCATTTGCAAATAGAGAGGCAGTTTTACTTCTTCCTTTCCAATGTGGATGCTTTTTATTTCTTTTTCTTGTCTGATAGCTCTGGCTAGAGCTGCCAATAAAACGTTGAATAGCAGTGATGAAAGCAGGCATCCTTGTCCTGTTCCTGATCTCTGGGAGAAAGCTTTCAGTCTTTCACCATAGAGTATGATGTTAGGGGTGTGTGTGTGCGTGTGTGTGTGTGCGTGCGCGCACGTGTGTTTAATAAATGTCCTTTATCATGTTGAGGAATCTCCCTTCTACTCCTGGTTTGCTGAGTGTTTGTATCATGAAAGGGTGTTGGATTTTGTCAAATACCTTTTCTTCATCAGTTGAGATGATCATGTGGTTTTTTCCTTTGTCTATTAATGTAGTGTATTACACGATTGATTTTCTTATGTTGGACTACCCTTACATTCCTGGAATAAATCCCAGGTGGTCATGGTTGTGAATGGTTAATTTGATGTTATGTGAATTCTACCTCATTTAAAAAAAAAAAAAAGGTAAAACAAAACGAAAATCCCAAAAAACAGTTCTGTTCTCTTTGTCACATCACAACAGTGATGACAGAACTGTAGAATGGGAGAATGGGAGACGGAAGTTTGGAGCACAGAAAAGATGTAACACAGCTGCACTGAAAGAGGACCAGAGCTCAAATTTCCTGATTCATAGCCCAGTGTTTGAGAGTGAAGAGGGTGACCGATTGGTCCCTCCTGGAACCAGCGATAACCTCAAATAATCACAACAACAAAACACATTAACACGTTCATTAATTCGTTTAACAAGTATTTATTAAGTACCCATTATGTATGGAACTCTGTTCTAGGCATGAAGGATAAAGCAGTGAGGAAAACAGACAAAAATTCATTGTCATTTCAGCAACTTTATTTTCTGGTGGGGGAAGCATTTAAGGTGTTCAGTGCTTAATGCTAAGTCCTCTACATGGGAATTATTATCTGATTTTGCTGATAAATAAACTGAGATATAGAGGTATTTAGTTGCTTCCCCAAGATGATGTAGATATTTGGTGGTAAACTAGGGATCTGACCCTAGGTTTGCTCTGGGGCAAATCAGGGCATCCAAACAATTTGAAAGTCCGATTATGGAGAAGTCTGGAGCAGAAGCTAGGACGTACAATCTTCCCTACCCTATGAGAGTCACTCATCGTTCTTCTTAGCAAATCTACCCCTCTGCCTGGGCTGCCTGCCCCATCCACAGACTTGCTTCACCAGCCTCTGGCAGGCGAGCCCGTCCACACTCCACCTCCTGTTCTTGCTATCATGATGGATGGCGGTGACATGTTAAATTATTCAGGCTCCGTGTCTTCCTCTAGCTGGTGACAGCGATATTGCATTTTTAGATTGCCCAGAACTGTGCTAGATAGAGAAATATGTGGCTCTGGAATGCAAAAACCCATCTGACCCCCAACAGCCCAGGGAATACAAATAGTGCCAGTCATGGGAAGAGGACAGAAGCAGCTCAAACTGCCCACGTCCCCTAAACCACACAACTCCCAATTGCCCTGAGCTCCAGGGGCAAAACTACAGATGTTTTAAGCATCCACCCCTTGGAATTGCTTTGACCACAGAAGCTACTTGCCATTGGGCTCCTGCTAGAGGCTAGCCACTGTGCCAACACATACACTGGCAACTACGCCTAATCCTCCTAATGTAGAAACAGAGGCTGTGAGACGTACACAAATGCTCATAGTAGCACTATTCACAATAGACACAATAGAGGTCCTCACCTACAGTCACACACTCAGTAAGTGACAGGGCCTGGATTCAAACCCTGGCTTGACTTGGTTTCTCTAATTCTCCAGGAAAGAAGATTCTGCAGTATTCTTGAGATCCATGTTGAATTTTTAAAATTGATTGCTATGGTTAAAAATATACATATGGTAAAATATAATTAAACATGATTGTTTATAAATTTGGGGGAAAACAGACATAACCTACAGGTCTATTTATAGAGGACTGATAAAAAAATGATGGCATATCTCTAAAACTGGCTTTCATGAGACCATTAAATACAGAGACATACATCTATATTTATTGTCATACAAACCTGTCCATGATACATTGCTGAATGAAAAAGTGCACAGAGAAGAATGCAAAGAGGGATTCCACTTATGTAAGTTTATACACACTTGTTGACATTTGGAGCCCTGGTGGTGCAGTGGTTAAGAGCTCAGGCTGCTAACCAAGAGGTCGGCAGTTCGAATCCACCAGCTACTCCTTGGAAACCCTATGGGGTAGTTCTACTCTGTTCTATAGGGTCACTATGAGTCGGAATCGACTCAAAGGCAATGGGTTTTTTTTGTTGTTGTTGCTGACATTTGGTGTGAATCCCACTATTTGTATGTATATGTGCACGTGTGTAACTATATATATATATAAAATAAAGAAGAAAGTAAAAAGCCATTCCTAGACATTCACAACCTAAAGTTATGAACTAAAGTTACAAAAGCATACTGCAAAACTCTAAGTACAAAACACTCCTATTCTGTTTTACAAATGCATCCACTTACTGCCCCCAAGTCAATTCCAACTCATAGTGACCCCATAGGGTTTCCGAGGCTATAAATCTCTATGGAAGCAGACTGCCACATCCTTCTCCCTTGGAGTCACTAGTGGTTTCAAACTGCCAACCTTTCAGTTAGCAGTCGATTGCTTTAACCACTGCATCACCAGGACTACTTTAAAATGCACACACATATAAAATATGTAAATGTGTATATATATGCACACACACAAACATATTGAAAGACATATATTAAGGCACTACAGTGGTTATCCTCTAGGTGGTATGACTTGGGGTAGGTATTTTAAATAATTTTCTTATTGTTACTAAACCTGCATTTTATAATTTTCTTCCAATGAACATCTAATGTTTCAGGAATAAGAAAAAAAATTTCATAAAAGTTATGTTTTTAAATAAGTTATCTTTATTGCTTCAGTTTAAGCCCACTCCTCATGAGACCTTTAGTATAATATGGCCATCTCATAAGGAGATTGCCCCACCACCCAAGATTGAAAGCATCTCAATTTATCCCCAAACTTTGTCCTCAAATTTCTCACCTAGGGATGAGAAGCTCTTTAGTGAAGCTTAACTTAATATCTCATGAAAGTAAAGTTTTATTGTCTGTAATATCCCTCCAGTGTTGTTCCATGTGACTGACTGTATTTGCCAATGACAGCTACAAAACGTTTTCCCATTCCATATGCTCTTCTGCAATGTGACCTTTGCCACTCTCCCATCAAAGGTGGAATCTAATTCCTCTCCTTGAATCTGGTCTAGCTTTAGGGATACACTTGTAATCAAGAAGATGCAGTGGACGTGACTGTGCATGACTTCCAAGGTGATACAGCTTCTGCATAGCACTCTTGGAATGCTGGCTCTCCGGATGCTTCCTCTTTGGAAAGCTGCTACCATGCTGTGAGAAGTCTAAGCCACATGGAGAGGCCACCACAAGTGCTCCAGTCAACAGTCCCAGTTGAGCCCAGCCTCTGAGGCATCCGAGCCCAGGCGGCAGGAATATGAGAGAAGAAGCCTCCAGTTGACTCCGGACCTCAGCCATCTGAGTCACCCCAGATGTTTGACTCATCCCAGCTGAGCTCCCAGACATCACGGAGCAGAGACAAGCTGTCTTAGGCTGGGTTCTCTAGAGAAGCAAAACCAGAGAGAGAGAGAGAGAGATTTATCTCAAGGAAATGGCTCACATGGTTGTAGAGGCTGGCAAGTCCCAAGTCCATGGGTCAGGCATCAGGCTAGAGGCTTCTCCTGACTCACGTAGTTGCAGAGGCTGATGAACCCAAGATTGGCATGTCAGATGGCAGGCCATGAACTCACAAGCTGTGGACACTGACAAATCCCAAGGCTGGCAGGTAAGATAGCAGGCCACTGGCTCACAGGCTGCAGAAGCTGATGAATCTCAAGATCAGCAGACAATATGGCAAGCAGCTGGCTCAAGTCCCGAGAACAAGAGGTCAGATGATGAGTCAAATGCATGATCCAGAGCAAGCTAGGCAGCCTTGCCAGAACATCCATATATATATTGGATGTAGGCCATACCCCCGAGGAAACTCCCCTTACAACTGATTGGATGATCACACCAGATCACATCATGGAGGTGATTACATTAAACCACAAAATGGAGGATAAGTACATCATTACATAACTGCCAAACCTCTGAGAAACATGGCCCAGCCAAGTTGACACACAACCTTAACCAGCATACAAACCATTTCCTCTTTGTTCTTTACAGATTCCTAACTCTCAGAATCTGTGAGTATAATAAAATTGTTGTTTTATGGCACTAGGTTTGGCACTGCATGTTATGCAGCAGTAGGCATCTGGAATACTCCCCTTCTCCAGCTCTACAAAGATATCCACAATTCTTCCAACCTGTCACCATATGGCAGCCCTGGGAAATGGAAAGATAAAATGGGTGCCCAGAAACCCAAGTCCTATGCCTGCCCTGTTACCAACTTACCATGTGACTGAAAAAGGCATTAACATCTAGCAAATAGTGTATAGCACTTACCACCTACACTTTCATCCCAGAGGCAGTAACTCATGTGATCCTGATAATAACTGGATGAGATAGGTATTATTATCCCCATTTGAAAGATGAGGAGACCGAGGTTCAAAGACACTATAAATGACCTTCTCAAGGTCACATAGCTCATAAACAGCAGAGCAGAGACTACAAAACAGGATGAGGTTCAGAAGTTACAGTACAGTAACAGAGAAGATTGTAGTCTGTGAGGTAGGCCAGCAATCAGTTTCCCTTTAATTTCCACCCTCCTGATTCAGTCCTGTATTTTGAAGTCACAGAATCAGGTTGTTCCCCTATCCTATATGACAGTCCTTTAACTATCTGAAAACATGGCCCTTCAGCTGTCTCAAGATTGCTCATTCATAAACTTTCCATCCAAGTTAAGTATTCCTACTAATTCCTTCAGCCACTTCCATTATATTATTTGAAAATTATGATTTTCTGTATTATAAAGTCAATACATATTTATTTTCAAAAATTAAAAAAATAAGAAAATCACAAAGAAAAAAATAATAATCAAGTCAAACACAATCACTTCCAACTGACTTCTGTTACCACATGGTTTTTTTTTTTTTTGTTACTACATGTTTTTAACCATGCATTTATATGCATATGTTTTTACAACTGGGTTTTACTTTTGAGTATATCATGTGAGTTTTGTAAAAAAAAAAAAATCTATGCATATATTGGTTCATTCATTTATGTTAGAAATACATACTGAGATTCAACTCTATGCCTGACACTTTTGCTATCAGATAATTTACATATATCAGATATGTGTGTCTGTGCATGCACACACATCTGAATCTATATTTAATATCTCCATCTACACATACATCTGTAGCTATTCCATCAAAACGTTAACAGTTATTGTCTCTGAATACCAAGATTATTTTCATCTTTTTGTTTACCTTTGTTTTTTACTATTTCTTGGAAAATGAACAGAGATTGCTTGTAAAATTAAAATAAAGCTAAGTAAAATGTCATGAACATTACCCCATGCCATTAAGTATTCATCTCTAACATCATTTAAGCAGCTGCAAAATATTCTACTGAATCAAGGTATTATCATGTATTTAACCAATTCCCTATTGTTTAAAATTTATATTGTTTTCCAAACTTCCACTATAACATTGCATAAGACATTCTTATAGATAAATCTTTCTACACATCCCTTTGCATACCTGTGTAGAATTTTCTCGGGATGAGAAAAGGAATTGCGTCAAGGGATATTGAAATATTTCATGTTCTTAAATCCCTATTTTAAAATTGCCTTCTAGAAAGGTTATATCAATGTCATCCTAATCAGGTATATATTAGAGTGACTGCATCACTACATCCTCTATAACTTTAATCATTGTTTTCAAATCTTAGTGATTTTGATATGTATCTCATATTTCAAATTCATTTTGTCAGCTTCTTTTCAATGTATTCCAATTTGCTCAAGTCCTTTTTGAGAACTGATGTCCAGAAGTAGGCGAGATAATCCGGGTGTGATGTGACCCGCACAGAGCAGAAATGGACTATCACCTCCCTTTCTCTGAACATGAGACTTATAATAATGCAGCCCAGAATGGCTGCATCTTTACTGTCTGCTGACTTGTACTGAATATGCCTTCAGTTCTTTGTTCACATGCACTGCAAATAAATCTGGTCTTTCCCATCACGTATTTGTGGAATTGATTTTTCTAGATCAAAGTAAAGAACATTTTCTACTATCAAATTTTATCTGTATATTTCCACACTTTCTTGTAGTTTCCCAAGATTTTTTATTTCCTAATCCTGTAATCTCATGTTTTCACAATTCTTTGATTACACACCTATGAATTGGATGAACATGAAAAGGAGCAGGAGAGAAAAGCAAGGAACAAATAGTTACCAAGTGCCTACTGTGTGTCAAGGAATGGGATCTAGAGGTTTACACATGTTAAAATCATTAAATACACATAAGAGTGTAATTAAGTAGATGCTAGCATCCCTGTTTTAAATATGAGAAAAATGCTGCTTGCAGGGATTATTTTTCTAGGACAAGGTCACACAGCCAGTAAGGAGAAAGGATGAGTTAGGAAGTCTAACTGGGATCCTTGCTATTCCCAGTATCCCAGACTAGGTGTGCCCTCATTTAAGGCATGGATGTCAATGTTAAAGAGAACTAAGCTGAGAATAGAACTTGACAAGCTCATAGCTAGAACTCCTTAATGAACATGTAATTGAATAAAAGCAAACACATGTGACTATTCTATCAAACAGCCTACAATTTTCCCCTCTGGAAATGAAAAATATTGTTTATTCCATAAATATCTGTTGAGAGTCTAATGTATATCAGGAAGAAGATATACTGGTGAATGAAACAGAAGTACTTCTCACCATCATAGAGGTTACAGTTAATCGGGAAGATAGACTATACAGGTAAACGCATGTAAAAATTAATTTGATTATGAGAAACTTTGTCAAATATCTTGCTGACTTCCAGATATCCAGTGTCTGTGGGATCTTCCTGATGTACCTGTACAACAAACCAATCCAGAGTAGAAATGTTGTTCACCTCGCATGACTTATTCTTGGTGAATTCATAATGGTTTCTAGTGCTCCCCACTTCCCTTCCCACATGCTCACCATGTAAACTTGTCTATCTCACTTCACTGTCGTTGGGAATCAAAATCAAGTTTTAAGAGTGTATCACCACCTATTGAAGGAAGAAGAGATTTAGCCTTCTCCACATTTTTGAAAGTTCCTCTGTTTGCTTGGATTCCTCCAACATTATAACCAGTTCTGTGGTTCTACAAACAAATTTTCAAATTACTTTGTCACCTGAAAAAGTAATTTGCTTGGACCTGGAGACTGAAATTGAGGCAGATACTTCAAAGTAAATACTTACTACCTCCTTTGTGTGTTAGAACTCCATTCCTTATGAAACATCTTTATTCTCCCTTTCAGATTTTTCTTGGTCTAAGTGACAGATATGACAGATTCAGAATGAATCCAGTTTTATACTGTCATCTTGTAATAAGGTATCAGTTGTTTCATGCAATAGGACAATCATTTTCTTGTTTTTACTGTTCCAAAAGCAATTTTTTTCTTAAATTTTATTTTGTTGTTGTTGAGAATATACACAGCAAAACATAAACCAATTTAATAGTTTCTACATGTACAATTTAGTGAATTACATTCTTCAGTTGTGTAACCATTCTCACCTTCCTTTTCTGAGTTGTTCTTCCCTCATTAACATAAACTCGCTGTCTCCTGAGGTTACTGTTATGGATTGAACTGTGTCCCTCAAAAATGTGTGTCAGCTTGGCTAGGCCATGATTCCCAGTATTGTGTGATTGTCCACCATTTTGTTATCTGGTGTGATTTTCTTATGTGTTGTAAATCCTACTTTTATGATGATAATGAGGCAGGATTAGAGGCGGTTATGTTAATGAGGCAGGCAGTTATGTTAATCAAAATGTTCTGTAATGGTAGCCAGGCGCCATCCAGTTCTTCTGGTCTCATGGCAAAGGAGGCAGTTGTTCATGAAGGCGATTAGCCACACATTCCATATCCTCCTTTTAGTCTCAGCTCTCCTTCTTCTTCTATTGCTCCAGGTGAATAGGGACCATTTGTTGTGCCTTGGATGGCGGCTTGCAAGCTTTTAAGACCCCAGGCACTATGCAAGGAACTAGGAGGTAGAACAGAAGTACTAAACATGTTACTGGGCCAACTAACTGGGATGTCCCATGAAACCATGACTCCAAACCTCCAAACCAAGGAATCCCATGAGGTATTTGCTTGTACATAAGCAGCCTCAGCAACTACTCTTCCTTTTTGCTGTTATTGTAAATATATCAATCACACAACTTTTGCCAATTCAACTTTTTACAGATGTACAACTTACTGACAGCAATTACAATAATTGGCTTTGCAAACTTACCCTTAATCGATGTGAATTTTCCATCACTGTTAATCCTCCTTTCTCCCTTCCTCCCACCCTTGGTAACCACTAATAAACTTCAGTCTGTATACATTTGCCTTTTCTTGTCTTTTAATATAAGTGAGCTTATATAATATTTGTTCTTTTGTGATTGGCTTATTTCACTCAGCACAACGTCTTCAAGCTCCATCCATACTGTAGCATGTATCAAGACTTCATTTCTCCAACTGGCTGAGTAGTATTCCATGTATATGTGCACTACATTTTGTTTATCCATTCTGTTGATGGGCATTTAGGTTGTTTCCATCTTTTGGCTACTGTGAATAGTGCTGCAGTGAACACTGGTGTACAAGTCTCTTTTTGAGTCTCTGCTTTCAAGCCTTTTGAGTATACACCTAGGAATATAATTGCTGGGTCACATGGTAGTTCTATACAAGAGCAATTTAAAAAAAAGCTTGTTTTATTTTTGTTTCTTTCAAATTTGCCTACCATGCATTGACAAATTTGAAGTTCCAATCTTACTGAGAGTATTTTGATAGACTTGGGCAAATCTGTTACACACTTATGGTTATTTTTCCATCTTTCAGTTTCCTGTGCAAATACATCTTCTCTCTCTATGCTTCTAAATTTCTTCCCACATTGTAGCTATCTGTGATTAGTATAGATTGGTTCAGAACTCCATTTTTCAGAGTCTCCCTCTCTGCAATAGCCATATTTCATTTTAGAGGCTCTGGCTATGGAACCAGAAAAATCTCCTTTGGCATTAAAAAATATGCGTATATGGGTTCAAAAATTTTTGGTTATAATTATTCATCTTTTGAGTTAGAAATTTTTTTCCCCTCTGTTTAATAATATCCAGTGTTGGCAAGGGTTTTTTAAAATGGTAATTTTCCTAAATTGCTGTAAGCAGTGCAAATTTGTACAGCCCTTTTGGGAAGCAATTTCATCATATAAAAAAACAGTCTTAAAAATGTTCATCTCTTTTGACCCACTTCTGGAAATTCACCTTAAGGAAATTATCCTAAATATAGGAAAGGCTTTATATACCTTTATACTCAATGCAATGTTATTTATAAATACTGGAAAATGGGAAATAATCTTATTATCCAAATTGAGGGAAATGGCTAATGATGTTGGAATATTAAACTGACTTCATTGTTATTGTTGTTAGTTGCCTTCAAGTCTGTGCTGACTCATGGCAACCTCATGCACAAATGAAACATTGCCTGGTCCTGAGCCACGTTTACAATCATTGGTTTGCTTGAGTCAACTGTTGTGGCCACTGTGTATTTTGAACACTTTCCATCGAAGTGGGCTCATCTTCCATCACTTTACTGAAAAATATTCTGTTCTGATCCATAGGGTTTTCATTGGCTAATTTTCAGAAGTAGATCACCAGGCTTTTCTGCCTTGTCTGTCTTAGTCTGGAAGCTCTGATAAAATCTGTCCACCATAGGTAACCTACTGGTATTTAAAATACCAGTGGCACAGCTTCCAGCATCATGGCAATGTAAAAGCCACCACAATATGACAAGCTGACAGATAAGTGGTAGGGACAGACTTTGATGATGATGAGATGAAATGTTATTATAGAAAACACTTATGATTCAATACAAATTATAAGAAAGAACATAAAAACATATTCTATATTAATAACCCTGTTAAGTTGAATATAGAGAATATTTTGCTTATAGTTATGAAGGAGTGAGGTGTTAACAAACCTATCTATCTGCAGATAAGAGCAATAAACTCTGGACCAAAAACAAAAAAACAAAAAAACTACCTATGGGTTCTGGAAAGTAAGTGAATGATGGTAATTTTTAGAAAGGAGTTGAAATTTGGAGGAAGTAGCCAGCATAGTGTTAATTTCTCATTTTTGAAAACTTTGCCTTGAGGGTAGGTCACAGTTGCAGGATGGCTCAGGGCAAATAAACCACCAGTAGACATTTTGCTCTCTCTGGACGGAGGACACAGGGGTGGGTACCAGACCAACCAAGGAACCAGAGAGTAAGGAAGGAATCCAGAAAAGGAGACATCTAGAGAAGGTGAATCCACAATCTGTGTGTAATCTCTGCCTCCTTCTATAACTGATTTCTGAACTACACATGTGCATGGCAGACTTCAACCAGCCCAGCTAAAGATAATAAAATGACCGAGATTTGAACTGCTACTCACCACAGGCAAGCCATTTTTTAGCTGGATTCTAACTAAGTTAACTGCTTGCCAAAACAAAAACATCAACATTCTTTAAAGAAATATAACAGAATCCAAATCTTCATATATAAATTTATAATGTGAAGAATTCAATCCAAAACTACTAATATATTGTGAAATAGAAAAGTTTGATACATTCCCAAGGAAACGGACATCAGCAAAGGCCCACCCTAAGATAACCCAAATGCTGGAGTTATCAGATGTCATGGATTGAATTGTCTCCCCAAAATGTGTGTCAACTTGGCTAGTCCATGATGCCCAGTATTGTGTGATTGTCCACCATTTTGTCATCTGATGTGATTTTCCTATGTGTTGTAAATCCTACTTCTATGATGTTATAGGGTCACTGTGAGTCAGAATCAACTCTACAGCAACGAGTTTTGGTTTGGTTTTTGGTATGATGTTGATGAGGTGCAATTAGCAGCAGTTATGTTAATGAGGCAGGACTCAATCTACAAGATTAGGTCGTGTCTTAAGTCAATCTCTTTTGAGATATAAAAGATAGAAACGAGTAGAGACATGGGAACCTCATACCACCAAGAAACAAGGGCCAGGAGACTAGCGCATCCTTTGGAACTGTGGTCCTTGTGCTGAGAAGCTCCTGGACTGGGGAAGATTGATGACAAGGATCTTCTCCCAGAACTGACAGAGAAAGCCTTCCCCTAGAGCTGGCACCTTGAATTTGGACTTCTAGCCTACTAAACTGTTAGAGAATAAATTGCTGTTTGTTTAAGTCATCCACTTGTGGTATTTCTGTTACAGCAGCACTAGATAACCAAGACATCAGACAGTGACTTTAACACAACTATTATACTTGGCTCAATTAGGTAAAGGAAACAATGTTCACAGTGAACAAAAATATAAGAAATATTAGCAAGGAAATAAGAAATATAAAAAAGAACCAATGAAATTTTAGAAGTGAAAATTTTAAAAATCTGAAATAAAAAAAAAATCACTAGATAAGCTTAATAGAATGGAGTTGGCATGGAAAATAGTCATTGGCAATGAAGACAGATTCATAAATTCTCCAATCTGAAGAAGATAGAGAATAAAAACTGAAAAAAAAAAATTGAACAGTGTCTATAGGACCCATGGGACAATATTAAAAGGTCTAATAAGAGATAACTGGAGTCACAGAAGAAAATTGATCAAGTTTAGCGTAAGATAAAAACTAACAAATTCACGAAGCTCAACAATATCAAACAGGATAAATGTAAAAAACAAAACAAATCATGCCTACGTATATCATACTAAACTGCTGAAAACCAAACATATAGAGATATCTTTGCTCTAGCCATTGCAACAAGACAAGAAAAAGCTTAAAGATTAGAAAGGAAGAAATGAAACTATCTTTGTTTGTAGATGACATGATTGTTTATTAAGAGAATCCTAAGGAAACTACAAAACAATTACTAGAACTAATAAATGAGTTTAGCATGGTCGAAAGACAATAAGATATACATATACAAATTAATTGTATTTTTACATACTGGTCAAAAACAGGAGCCCTGGTGGCACAATGGTTAAGAGTTACAGGGAGCTATGGCTGCTAACCAAAAGGCTGGCAGTTCAAATCCACCACCTGCTTATTGGAAACCCTATGGGGCAGTTCTACTCTGTCCTATCGGGTCACTATGAGTCAGAATCAACTCGAGGGCAGTGGGTTTGTTTGGTCACAAACAATTGGAAAACGAAATTTCAAAATCAGTTTCATTTCCAATAGCGAAAAAAAAAAATCCTAAAATGCTTAGTAATAAATTTAACAAAAGGAATGCAAGATTTCTTCAACGAAAGCAACAGAACACTGGCAGGAGAAACTAAAGAAGATGTAAATAAATGGAGAGATGCACTGTGTGTGGATTGAAAGACTCAGTATTGGTTAGAAGTAATTTATCCTCAATTTTATCTATAGATTTAATGCAATCCTAGTTATAATCCCAGCAAACATTTTTTTGGTGGAATTTGACAAGATAATTCTAAAATTTGTATGCAACTGAAAATAACCTAGAGTAGTGAAAGTATTTTAAAATAGAACAAAATTGGAAGATTTATACTACCTACCTGTTTTTAAGATTTTTAAACTGCAGTAATCAAGACAATGTGAGTTTGGCTAAAAGATAAGCATATAGATCAATGAAAAAGAATAGATAGTTCAGAAACATACACAATTCATTTCTGAAAAATTTGCCAGTAGAAAAGTCTTTTCAACAAATAGTTTTGGAGAAACTGGATAGGTAAGTTCAAAAAGAAATCTACATAGACCCTTAGTTCATATCACATGCAAGTATTAAGCCAAAATGGATCACGCAACTAAATATAAAAGCTAAAACTAGAAATCCTCTAGGAGAAAACAGAGGATAAAAATCTTTGTGGCCTCTGGAGTAGGCAACAATTTCCTAGATAGGAAACCAAATGCACGAACGTAAAAGGAATAATATCTAAATTGGTCTTTATAAAAATGGAAAAATTTTGCTTCTCAAAAGACACCACTAAGAAAAGGAAAACACATAACACAAAATGGAGGAGAATATTTGTAATATATTTATGAGACAAAGGACTTGTATTCAGAATATATTAGAAAAACCCTTGCTACTCTATAATGAGGAGACAAAAAACCCAATTAAAAAATTGGCAAAAGATCTGAAGAAATACTTCACAAAGGAAAGCATATGAATGGCAATAAGCACATGAACAGATCCTCAACCTAGTTAATCATCATAGAAATACAAATTAAACCACAATGAGATACCATTACACAACCATTAAAATGGCTGAATTTTAAAAAAGATTGGCCTTACTAATTTTGACCATGTTTGGAGCAACTGAAACTCTCATTATGCCGATGAGAATGTAAAATCATGCATCTAATTTGAAAAAATTGTTTAGCAGTTTCTTAAAGTTAAACCTACAACAAGCACATGATCTGGACATTCCATTCCTAGTTATGTATCCAAGAGAAGTGAAAATATGTCCATATAAAACTTGTACACGAATTTCCATGGTTCTTCATTCACTTCATTCACAGTAGCCAAAAGAACCAACCCAGTGTACATACATCAACAGGTGAATAAAAAAAATAAAGCATATCCAAACAATGGAACACTAATGAGTATTAAAAAGGAACTACTGATACGTGCAACAACATACATGAAACTCAAATCATTATGCTGAATGAAAGATGTCAGACACAAAGAAGTACAAATGGTATTATTCCATTTATATGAAATTCTAGAAAAAGCAAAAACCAATCAACAGTGACAAAAGGTACGTACTAGTTGCCTGATGCTGGGCAGAAAAGGAGGGGTATACTTCCTACAAAAGGAAATGAGGAATCTTTTGGGGTGAAGGAAATGTTTGACAGTGTATAAATCTTTCAAAGCTCATTGAATTGCATCCTTTATATTGCTGCGGTTGATTGTATATACCTTATACCAAATTAAAGTTGATATAAAAGTTGCATATATAAACAAATTTTCTAAAAAAAGTTACAGCAAAATTTAAATGGTAACATTTGGATGATGGAATTACATGAAACTTTTTCTGTTTTCACTATTGGGAATTTTACAAACTTTCTTTAATGAACGTATACCACTTAAATTAAAAAAGAAAAACAAAAATAGTCTATGGCATTTATCATATTAAGGCCAGTATCCTGTTTCTGGATAAACGTATGATTAACACGAGTATTTTAGTCTTAGACAACCTGTTAGCAATGTCAGATTTAAGAACAGAGAGGTCAACCAAGAGGGGTAATCCCTCTTACTTCTTTTTTACATTTTAGTCATGAAATTAGAACAGAGGCAATTCAATAATTTATCAGAAATTGTGTTTTTAGCAGAATAACTCTTCCTGCAGCTATCTAGAGAACTGAGGCTCTCATCAACACGCTGCATTAGCTCTGAATTGTTTTGTGTATTCAAAATTCATCACTGGTATTTCAAACAGCAGCAAGGTCACCATGGTGGACAGGTTTCACTGGAGCTTCCAGACTAAGATAGACTAGAAAGAAGGATCTGGTGATCTACTTCTAAAAAAACTGGCCAGTGAAAACCTTATGAATAGCAGCAGAACACTATCTGAAGGATAGCACAGGATCGGGCAATACTTCATTCTGTTGTACACAGTGTCATTAAGTTGGAACCAGCTAAAAGGCACCTAATAACAACAACATAGTTTAGTAATTTTATATGTATATAAAATTATTTTATTTAGAATTAGAATACCTGAGTTTGAGATTTGGTCCTTTTATTCTATGATAATGTGGTGGTTTTAAACATGGCCTCTAAATTCTTTGGCACACCTCCCATTAAATGGCAGAGTCTAGGTCTCCTCCTGTTGAGTCTGGGCATGTTTGTTACTCCTTTGACCAAAAGGGAATGGCAGGTGTGATGCTATGTGGCTTCCAAGGCTAGGTCAGAAAAAGCTATGCAGCTTCACCTGGTTCTCTGGGAAGACTTGTTCTATGGGAAGCCAATCACCATTCAGGAAGTCTACTACTACCCTGAGATTATCATGTTGGAGAGGCCACATGTCAGTCAACAGACCAAGTGGGCCCCCCAGTTGACAACTAGCATCAATTGCCAGTGGGCCATTGAATGGGTCATTTTGTACATCCAGCCCAGATGATCTTTTAAATGATTGCAGCCCCACCTGGTATTTTACTGTAAACACCCGATGGACCCCATGGTAGAACTGCCCATCCGAGCCCATTCAGAATTCCTGACCCACAAAATTTCGGACAAAAGAAAACGGTTATTGTTTTTAACAATGAAGTTTCTGGGTAACTGTCATGCAGCAACAATTGCCATTAACAGTGATAGTGGGTGAATCACTTAACCTCTACAAACTCTATGCCTCACAACTCTAAAATGGGAATAACATCCACTCCATAGTGCTGTGTCAAGGTTTAAATGAGACAATATATGTAAAAGGATGTTGAAACCTTGGAACACTAAACTAATACTGGTCGTTTTGTTTTATTTACTTATTTGTTTACTCAACATATTTGTTAAATAGCTACAATATGTCAAGCCCTGTGCAGTAGGCTAGGAGTACAACTGTGAATAAGATACAGTCCCTCCCACCAAAGAACCCACATGCTGATTGGGGAAGCAGTCAAGAAACCGGGTGATGAAATCCAAGTGTTGTAAGTGCCATCACAGAGGTAAGCACAGAAGCTGTGGGAACTTATGGCAGGGACTTAACTTGCTGCTACCATCTTGGGGGTGGCAAAGAGAGAGGTCGGAGTGAAAGCTTAGATGCATGGTGGTTGGGGGAGGCATGACAGCGGAGGAAAGACCACTGCACAAGAGAAACAGGGCAGCTGGCTCAGTTCAATAGTGAGTGAGTTGAACCTAGAAAAAGACTGTTGCCTACTGTGCAGGGGAAGGGGTGACATGTGACCTATGTCTGTCTTTCTGAGGCATAATGGAGGCACTACAGTGCCTGTCTCCCATGCACCTTTCTGACTACTCAAGAATAAAAATGAACAAGCAAACAGATAATTAAAAACAACAGACTCAACCGCTACCTTAAATAATCTTTCTAATTTTAGAGTTATCAAAAATAGGAGACAAAGCTAAGGTACAAGGTTTCAACTGAAATTTCTCATTTTGCACAATGCAAAGATAGGAGAATGATAATACTGGGAGGCAATTGGGAAGCCTGGCTCCAAATCTTTGCTAAGCCCCTCTTCACAAGTCAGGCTTATGCAGGAATTTGCCTGCCTCCCATGGCCTAATGGTTGTCCTATGGCCCATAGAGTTATTCTTGGATGGTCATGAGCATCCTTCTTCTTTTCTTTTGAAATGCCTCTTTGTTTTAATTTTTTATTTTATTTATTCTGTTGTTGTTAATATACACAGCAAAACATACAGCAATTCAACTGTTTCTACATGTACAATTCAGTGACATTGATTATATTCTTCAAGTTTTGCAACCACTCTCATCCTCATTTCTGAGTTGTACCTCCACATTAACATAAACTCACTGCACCGTAAGGTTCCTATCTAATCTTTCTAGTTTCTGGTGTCACTCTGATCCCATATAGATAGTTCTTAAAAGAGATTAATGCTCAAGACAGACATGTTTTACTAGTTAAGCTAGACTATTGTTGGGTTTTAAGAAGACTTCAGGGATATTTCTGATCTCATGGCAATAGTTTCAGGGGTCTGTGAAGCCTCCATGGCTCCAGAAAGTCTGGAGTCCATTAGAATTTGATATTCTGTTCTCCTTTTCCCCCTCTTTTGATCAGGATTCTTCTATAGAATCTCTGATCAAAATGTTCAGTAATGGTAGTTGGGTACCATCCAGTTCTTCTGGTGTCATGGCAAAGCAGGCAATTGTTCACAGAGGCGAGCAAGATTATTCTTAAAAAGTATATTTGTGTGCATGTGTATGTTGGAGGGGGGCCCTGACATAAGGAAAAAAAAAGAAAGAAAGAAAAAGGAACGTACTTTTCTACTCATCATTTAATTAGTCTATGTAACAGCTCCATAACGTAAACAGAATGTCACATAATAGATGTGTAAGGCCACATGGCTAGGAGATGACAGTAAAAGAGTGGATCCAAAATCACTTCTTGAATTTTGTATCCAGTACTCTTCCCCTATACTTCTTCTGGACAATATGATAACTCTTAAGAATGGTGATTGCTGGTAATAATGGTGAGATTTTCAAAGCAACCAGGGCCTCAGGCAGGTGAGAAAGACAGGAAAGGGGTCCCTATTTAGGATGGAGAACTTCACTTTCTCCTTAGCTGAAAAAGGTTCACAATTCTCTGTGGCAGACACATGAAGGACTGTGTATAAATGCCAAATATAATTAGCTCAGATTCAAGTGAAATAGATTAAATCCAATTTGCTGTTTGCATTCCTTTTTTTCTTTCTTAAACAAGTGTAAGGTTTTAAACAGCTCCGGGAGAGGGAGAAAGCAAGGTACAAAAGAAAAAGAAGAAAAAGAAAAACAAAGCAGATCTAATACCCAGAGCTGTGCCAGAAAAGCTGTTTTAGTTAAGAATAGGGGTTTCTCCCACTTTAGTGAAGAGTGCTATACAGGTGGAACCCCTTTTAAAAACTCTGTTACGGGAGTTCCGGCAAAATGGCGCTCTAGTTAGAAGCACCACACCGTCCCTCCAAAGCAAAGATCCGAAACACTAAGCCAAACAGAGAATACAACAATCCTGAAACCCTAAAACATCAAATGAAGAGATAAAGAACTCAGCCAAGCACCAAATGGAGTGAGAAAACTGACAGAGAAC
>NW_004443952.1:4353704-4390290 GCF_000243295.1 Trichechus manatus latirostris | reverse complement strand
TGGCTATGTGTATTTTCACCAAAAAAAAAAAGATGTTGAGAAGTTAGAGGGTTGATATGTTGTGGGGTTGTTAACCAATGTCATAAAACAACATGTGTACCTCTGTTTCATGAGAAACTATTTGTTCTATAAGCCTTCACCTGAAGTACAATTAAAAAAAAAAACAAAAAACAAAACTCTGTTATGGGAAAAAACAAACAAACCCATAATTTCCCCTATCCCATTCTTAAAAAAAAGGCCAGGCAATTTCACTGTTATTCAAAGGGATTCACTGGCAGGTTACATAGAATGACTAATAAACTACGATTTAGGATTCCTGGGTCTTCACCCTGGTTCTATCAAAGCTGCCATGTGGCTTCAGCTAAGTCATTTAACTTCCCTGTTTTCTCTTCTAATAAAAGAGAAAATAATTCTATCTTCCCCATGTATTTTGCAAAGGTACTAATAGGTTCATATGTGAGCGCTTCACATGGGCAGGTCAGAATTCTTGATAGTACATCATAAACCTGCTACTCTGCCAGTCTCACCCATTTCAGAAAACGTCATTTCCAACCATCCACTTACTCAGGCCAAACCAGAAGAGTTATTACTAATATCTTTCTTTCTCTCCCAGAGAAGAGCAATCCATATGCAAGTCATGTTGTCTCTACTTTAAAGCATATCCTACACTCTGATCATTCCTCATCACCTCTGCAGGTACAACCTTGGATTAAGCTACAATCTTGTCTCTATTTGACTATGACATGAGTATTCTTCCCCCTCCCTGCTTCTACTTTTATATTACAAAAGCCTGTTCTGCAAGCAATAGCTAGATAGGTCACTTAAAAATGTAAATCAAACTGTCGTTCTGTTCATAAGTCTCCAATGACTGCTCATCAATCTTAGAACAACACTCCAAAACCCTCCCCAGAACTAGATCTTAATCATGTAATCCCAGGCTATTCTCCAATCCTGTCTTTTTCCATCCTCCTTCTCACTCACAGTACCCCTCTCACCTTGTCCATCTTGCTGGGCAACAAACACAATAAACTGGTTCCTGCCTCGCAGTCAGAATATTGCTCTTTCTCCTGCCTGAAATGGTTCTTCCCCACTTCATGCGGGTCCCTGATCAAATGTCACTTCGTCACAGAAGTCTTCCCTGACCACCCTATTTATCTACTTCCTCCACCTCCATCACACTCTATCCTTTACCTCGCTATATTTTTTCTTCATAGCATTTATTACTACTTGAGATGGTGTTATATCTTTGTTTATTGCCTCTCTCTTCCATTAGAATAGAACCTTCAAGAGATTGGGACCTCTGTCCTTCCACCACCACACTCCATACCTAGTTGAGTGCCTGGCATATGTAGGCATTCAATAAATGTTTGTTGAATGAAAAACTAGATAATGCATGTGAAAACATCTGGAAAAGTTCTAAGCTGCAGAGCGGAAAGGAAAATTATAAATTATCAGCTTTGCCTGCCCACTACAAAGAGAAGAGGATTTACATACAGATTTGTAAATTTCTTGCAAACACATAAAACTTTTCAAGAACTCACATATTTTGTTAAGTGTGGAGCTCTCTGGGGAAATGAAAGAAATGGATTTCATTTTACTAGACACGGTGTGTTATTTTCCAAATTGCTCTGGATTTCCCAGAGAATGGCTTCAAGATTAGAGAGTGAGAATACAAGGCTTGTTATAGCCAGAAAGGAAAGCCCCTGTTGAGGACTTGATGAGCTTCCCCACTGTGTTCTGATAGGAAGGAAGACGAGAGAGTGGCCTCCAGAGACCCTTACGCCTCTCTCCAGCACTCCCCTCATTTCACTCCTTCAGTCATTGGTTCCAGAGTTTTTCACTTCATAGTCATTAATAAAGCCTACCCTTCGGAATCCACCCAACAGGAATGGGCTTGGTTTGGTTTTCACACTGGTAGAGAGAATATGATTGGGGACTCGATTTGGAGCTCGGCCTCTTTCTTGCTGTATGATTTTGAGCAAATTACTTAAGCTCTCTGAGTCTTTTTGGTTCTGTTTTGTAACATGAAAAATACAAACACTAATTCTTACTTTGCCAGCTCTTCTCTGAGATGAGGCACTTGAAGGAGACTGGCATGAATTAGGAGATCCCATTGTGACATGTTCCTTATCCTGAATTTCACAGAAAGGTATTGGGGACTGACTTTAGAAGCTTTTCTGTGGGTAGCTTTTGACAGACAGAGGTGAATGGACAAAATGGCACTGGAACTTGAAAATGTAATTCCATTACAACTCCACAGCTATTATTTCACATTAAAGGAAATGATATCTATTCAGAGATTTTATAAGTGTAAAATGCTGGACAATTGCAAAATTTCTTGGCTTCTACTGAGTATGGAAGAGGGATGCAAAACTCTGAAATGGAAGAAGGCCGTGGCTCTTAGGAAATGTTTATCATATCTCAGTTTTGTGAATGACTAAAACCTCTACCTTTCCACACACATTCTGAACACTCCCTATAAAATATCTCATCATGCACTGATGACAAGCATTTGGTAAGCATCTGCTATATGCCCACTTCCCAGGCTCAAACCAGTTCTCAGACCTGAACCTACTGACTGAAGGAGGGTCTGGGTCTCCACGAAGAAGGACTCTTTAACACCACAGCAAGTGTATACGTTAATGGTTCCTCCAGGGATTCCTCAAAGGGACTTATGGCCACTTATATGGATGATCATATACTGGGTTAAAGGGAACATCCAGACATTTCAAAGACAGTTGACACAGGGTTCAAGATGACATTGATACTCATGGGCCCAAGGTTCAATTATGACCCCCCCTACTTAGAGTGGGTTATATATGGATGCTGGTTGATAAAATGGAGTTCTGATCTATTTTAGTCAGGACTAAAACTTCCATTTTAAAATGGAGGTCTGGCTCACAGTGGGATAGTCATTTTCTAAGACCCCAAATATATGACTGAAATGGACATACTTGGTAGTTGGCAGAAACTTCCTTCCATTCTCTTTTTGGTCTCTGGAGTAAGAACCATGATAGAGGGGAAGACCAAGTGGGAGCTTCAGTAAATGCCCCGTCCCCCACACAGAGAGGAGATCAAAAACAATACTTATCCTGAGGATAATGGAAGCTGTTAGTGCTACC
Source organism: Trichechus manatus latirostris (assembly GCF_000243295.1). NCBI lineage: Eukaryota > Metazoa > Chordata > Mammalia > Sirenia > Trichechidae > Trichechus > Trichechus manatus. Next base: position 4,387,168 of record NW_004443952.1, on the reverse strand, counting down.
CTTAAAGACCTAAAGGATGTAGTCGTGGTGGTTTCTATCATATCTCCATTTAATTCACCAGTCTTGTCCCTTCAAATTTTAGATAGGTTCAAGTTGATGACAGTGAGCTATCACAAACTTATATAAAGAGTGGACCCAGTTACAGTTGCCAGATGTGGTGTCTATGCTACAGTAAATTAACAAAGAGCCTTAGATAATAGTATGAGGCCATTGATCTGAAAAATAAGTTCTTTTCCATCTCTGTCTTGAAGGAGGATCAGAAGCAGTTTACAGTCACATGGAGAAGGCACCAGTATACATTTACAGTCTTGCCCCAGAGCTATATTAATTCTCCCATTCTCTGTCTTAAAACAATCTGAAAGGGCATGGACCACACGGACATTTTGCAGAATACCACACTGGTCCACTATATTGATGATATCATGCTAATTGGAACAGATGAACAAGAAAGGGAAATTATTGTTCAAGGACTTGTAAGATATGTTTTGCAGAAAGTGCAAGATAAATCCTATGAAGAATTAGGGAGTTCACCACATAAGTGAAGTTTTTAGGGTTTAGTGGCCTGTGGAATGCCATAACATCCCTCCCAAAGTAAAGAACATATTATTGCATCTTACTCCACACACCACCAAAAAGGAAGCAGAATGCTTGGTAGACCTCTTTGGTTTCTGGTGGAAGCATATTTCACATGTGGGAATATTGCCCTGACTCATTTTCTGAGTGGCATGGAAGGCTGCAACCTATGAGTGGATCACAGAGCAGGAAAGGCTGTGAGGAAAGCAGTCCTGCCACTGGTACTATATGACTTAGTGGACCCTGTGGTATAAGAGGTATCTGTGGTGGTAAGATCCTGGGTGGTGCAAATGGTTAACTGCTCTGCTGCTAACTGAAAGGCTGGGTTTAGAGTCCACCCAGAGGCACCTCGGAAAAAAAGGCCTAATGATCTGCTTCCGAAATATCAGCCATTGAAAACCCTGCGGAGTACAGTTCTATTCTGACATGCATGAGTTTTCATGAGTCAGAATAGACTCGACAGCAACTGGGTTACTGGTGGTGGCAATAAACACTGTATGGAGTTTGTGGCAAATATCAGTGTAGACCCCTAAACTTCCAGAGTAAGGCCACACCATCTACAGCAGAAAACTATGAATTTGGAGGGGGAAGAAAAGCTCCTGGTCCTATCAAGCCCAAGCTGCCCATCATTAACTGAATTCTGGCAGACCCACCAAGCCATGTGGTAGAGTTCCAGTCTCAGCTTAAAATGGAAGCGGCAATCCAAAATCAGGACCAAGGGAAGTCAGAGGGCTCAAGAAGTAAACTGCAAAAGTGGATGGCCCCAATCCCATGTCACTGACCGCTGTTGTACTGGTACCTTTCACCCAACTTAAACTTACTGTCACCTGAGATAGAGGGATTAATAATCTACTGATGGTAGAGGAAAAGGTTTGTATATGGATACAAGCCAAATATGGACTGCTACTGCACAATAGGTAGAATCTCGAAGGGTACACCTGGTGACAATGAGGTCTGGAGAGGCAGGTACATAGATAGATATATGTGAGTGGGCATGAAGAGTAAAAATCTTTGTATTGAATGTTAGTCCCCACCATACCACAGAGCATCCATCACAAAAGATGTATTAAATAATCAAATAGGATGATGTGATGTCAGCCAGCCTCTATCAACAGAAACCCTTGTGCTGGCACAATGGCTGCCACTGACACCAATCCCTGTAATATTGCCTTAGGCTAAGGTACCCATTTTACAACAAAGACAGTATGACAGTGGCCCTATGACCATGGATTCTGCTGGTTCTATCACATACCTTACTACCCAAAAGCTGTCTGCCTAACAGAGAGATGTAAAGGCCTTTTAAAGATATAGCTAAGGTGTCAGGTTGAAAAGAAACTTGAGAGAATGGGGTGCCATCCTCCAGGGTGTGGTATATATCCAAATAAGTGACATTATATGGTGATCAGTCTGCAATAGGTAGACTACATGGCTCTAGAAACCAAAACGTGAAAGTGAGAGTGGTCTGCTCACCATAATTCCTAGTGACCAACTTGGGGAATGTGTGCATCCCATCCCCACAACTTTAGGCTCCGTGGTCTAACGGTCCTGTTTTCCAGAGAGGGACCACGTCTACTAGCGGACACAGAACGAGTCCCATTAAACATCAAGTTACCTAGTCACATCAAAAAAACTCATGCCAAGAGACAAGCAGGCAAGGAAAGGAGTTGTCATACTGCCAGAGGCAACTGACTCTGGTCAACAGGAGGAGAACGGCTATCACACAATAGGGGCAGGGACCCAGGTGATCCCCTGAGGCATCTCGTGGTGCTACCTGTCCAATGGTAATGGTAAATAGACAAGAGCAACAGCCACAGCCTGAGAAGCTCATGGTGACCAGGGGCTCAGAATGAGAGTCTGGGTCATCCCATAAGATAAATCACCTAGCTAGCAGAGGCACTACCCAAGGGTAAGCTAATGGGTAAAAGAGAAAGGAGATAATGACCACCTATTGTGGCCTCAAGACCAGCTGCAACAGCAGAAGCTGTAGGTTATCCCGGTAACCTTTCTCTTACATGTTTCCGCAGGAAAAGAGATCATCAGAATCCTGAAGGAGTTGTTTTCATATGTGGTAAATTTACAATATGAAGCAAGTGGTTCTGGGTGGCAAAAGAAGTAAACTGTAATGTATACTGTACTGTGCTGCCCAGAGCTGCCCTTTAGGACCAAGCATTCATTCCCTCACTGCTGAGAGCGTTGGCTGAGTCCCTCTCAGGAAGCTGATCTTAGCTGAATGGAGCTGCACCCCCAAGGTTTTCCTGCCTTCCAGGAGTTAGCCCACACATCCAAAGACTGGTATGTGCAGAGGTACAAAGTCCTGGCCCCCTTGCCATGACTTGTTGTTGTTAGGTGCTATTGAGTCTGTTCTAACTCATAGTGACCCTATGTACATCAGAATGAAACACTGCCTGGTCCTGCGTCAACCTCACAACTGTTGCTATGTTTGAGCCCATTGTTGCAGTCACTGTCAATCCATCTCATTGAGGGTCTTCCTATTTTTCACTGACCCTCTACTTTACCAAGCATGATGTCCTTCTCAAGGAACTGATCCCTCCTAATAACATGTCCAAAGTATGTGAGATGAAGTTTTGCCAACCTCACTTCTAAGAAGCATTCTAGCTGTACTTCTTCCAAAACAGATTTGTTCATTCTTCTGGCAGACTATGGTATATTCAATATTCTTTGCCAACACCATAATTCGAAGGCATCAATTCTTTGGTCTCCCTTATTCACTGTCCATCTTTTGCATGTATACAAGGCAACTGAAAATACCATGACTTGGGTCAGGTGCACCTTAGTCCTCAAAGTGACATCTTTGCTTTTTAACACTTTAAAGAGACCTTTTGCAGCAGATTTGCTCAGTGCAATACATCATGACTTGTGACTACTCTAAAGTGCCATCCTAGCTCCAGAGCTCCCCTTGCAACAGGCTGAAGCCTCATTACAACTGTACTGCTGGTCAGCTACTTACTCCCTCTGTCCATTCTTGCTTCCCTCATTCACTTCAGTTGTTGTCCTTGAGAACACTCCCAGGAAAATATCTTGCATGTAAATTCCTGTCTCAAAGTTTGTCTCCTGGGGAAGGCTCTCCCTAGGAGGTGATTTAGACGTGAGGCCTGAAGATCCAGTAGGAGTTAGCTAGACAAAGAAGAGTTGGAGGGAAGATGTTCAGGCAGAGGGAACACCATAAGCAGTGACACTGAGGCGAGAAACAGTGTAGGGTGGTGTCTTAGGTTAGGTTCTCTAGAGAAGCAAAACCAGTGAAACGTATATATAGGTGTGTATATATATATGTGTGTATATGTGTGTGTGTATATATACATACATATATATTTATTTATTTATTTATCCCAAGGAATATATATGTATATTTATCCCAAGGAAATGGCTCACGTGGTTGTAGAGGCTGGCAAGTCCCAAGTCCATCGGTCAGGCATCAGGCTACAGGGCTGTCCTGATTCACGCAGCTGCAGGAACTAATGAACCCAGTATTGGCAAGTCAGATGGTAGGCTGCTGGCTCACAGGCTGTGAAGGCTGATGAATCTCAAAATCAACAGGAAATATGGCAGGCCACTGGCTGAAGTCCCAAGAACTGGAGGTCAGATGATGAGGAGCCAGATGCAAGATTCAAAGCAAAAGTCAGCCTTGCTGGAATGTCCATTTATATACTGGAGGAAGGTCACACCCCCAAAGAAATTCCTCTTTCAACTGACTGGCTGCTCATAACAGACCTCATCATGGAGGCAATTACATCACATCACAAAATGGAGGATGACTACATCATTACATAACTGCCAAATTACATAATTACATAATTGCCAAACTACATCATAACTGCCAAACCAGTGAGAATCACGGCCCAGACAAGTTGACACACAATCTTAACCGTCAGACGGCCAGTTCATGGCTACCAAAATAACCAGCAAAGCAAGGCATGGGTAGAGAAGAGCCCTGAGAGGTGAACAGTGTCAAGATGTTGGTCAAGTTGTGAGGCTTGATCCTGTAGGCTATGTGAAGCCGCCAGGTGCTTATGATCCCATCCCCATTCCTACTTGTTCAGCATTGACTTTAAGAAACCAAGAAGGCAGTCCTGGCCATGGTTATCAATTGGCTACAGAGTCCCTGGGTGATGGAAACAGTTAACATGCTCGGCTGCTAACAAAACATTGGCAGTTGGAGTCCAATATTCCAAGAGGCACCTTGGAAGAAAGGCTTGGCAATCTACTTGTGAAAAATCAGTCATTGAAAACCCAGGGGGGCACGGTTCTATTTTGACACACATGGGGTCGCCACGAGTAGTAGTCGGCTTAATATTAACTTTTTTTTTTTTTTTTTTGATTGAGGAAAAGGCAAACAGAAACAACTGTGGAACTTCTTTTTTCACTTTTAGTGGTTCAGACACATGCATAACTCAGGGCTCCACACAAAACATGTCCAGCTCCCTGGAGCCTACTTACAAAGCTTTCAGCCTTCAACTACTTTTAAGCTGAATTTGATTACCCACTTAAAACAGAATAGCACCAAAAAAGAGAGAGACCAGATGAGTAGAACAAAGCTACAGAAGGGCCTGCAATCAATGGCCTACGGGGTCTCTCTGGTCCTGAGATTCCATGATGGAGAGATTCAAGGGTGGGAATGTACTTACCAGTGCATGCGTCTTTCACTTAATCATGCATCAGAATCACCTGGAGGACCCGTTAGGACACAGATTGCTGGGTCCCACGTATCAGTGGCAGGGTCCAATAATTTGCATTTCTGTCAAGTTCTCATGGGAAGCTGGTACTGCTGGTTCAGGAATCACCCTTTGATAATCACTGTCATGAGCAATGGGGACTCAGAGGCAGACCTTGTTGATACCACTCCAAGCTCAACACTCCACGCTCTAGAAGCCTCCTTCAATGAGGGGGCTGATATGTGTTGCAGTTCAGATCCTGGGCTTTGAAGTTTGGTTTGGTTCAAAGTGAGGCTCTGCCACTGACCAGCTATGTGATCTTTGGCAAGCGGACCTCACCTCGTGAGCCTCAATTCTCTTACCTGTCAAATGGGGGTAATAATAATATCTACCTTACAGGGATATTGTAAGGATTTAATTAGGTAATATCTGGAAAAAAATGGTTGTAGCGCTTAGCACACAATAAGCCCTCGGTTAATAAGGATATGCTGACAACACGTGGCGTTAGTGTTTCACAAACTATAAAGTGCTAGCCAAATCTAATGTGTTCTACTGGCTTCTAGACTTTTTTTTTTCCCCCAATTCAAATATTCATCTTTGGGGACTCAGAAAACGTTAGAAGGCAAGCAAAAAAATAGATATTCCCTCTGAAATTGGGGCTCCTCTCCCCACCCCTCTTCTCTTCAGCATCCTTCTCTACGGTCACTGGTCACCTTGTTTAAATTTGGACTTGGACTTCCCTGGGAATCAGTTTCACATTCTCTTACCCACAGACCCTCAGGTCTGCTCTGTGCCAAATGAGGGAGTAGCAATATTCTTTCCTGTGGTATTTATAACGTGCCCGTTCGTGCTTTTGCAGGCTGATGTAACCACAGTAGTTAGCACAATGCCTGGTGCATGATACATGTACAAACAACATTTGCTGAATTAAACCTAATTTAAAGACATTGAGGAGACTGGGGTTTCGGGTCCATGTCTGCCACTAGGTCAATGTGTGATCTTAGATAAGCCACTCCCCTTCTCCATGCCTCAGTTTCTAATCTGTAAAAAAATATTTCTCAGGCCCCTTCCAGTTTAAGATTACAGCGTGGTGTAGTGGACAGAGATCTAAACTGGGAGTCAGTACACCAGGGTTGAGGGACCAGATCTGCCACTAACTCACCGTGAAGAAGTTGCTTCCTCTCTCTGTGCCTCAGTTTTTCCATCTGTATTATGGGATGATTTCTAAGTGCCCACCTCCTACTCTGTTGCCCTAAATTTTTACAATCTTTTATTTTAGGTCTTTTTGAGGTTCAAGGTCAAGGCCTTTGAGAAGTTTCTGGAATGGTAAAAGAAAGGGTGTCTTTCCTTCTATTCTGAAGCAGCCACATTTGACAGGAGGCCTCTGGGATCTTGCTGGATGAATTCTCCCGTAACAACTCACAGCAGTAATGATCATTAATATTGCATGTAATCATTAAAATAAGTAGCAGCATCTTACTCTCAGCTCAGATATTATCTTTTAGATGAGAGTCTGCTGATGCTTTAACAAAACAGATGCAGGTGAGGAGTGACTTCTATTTGACTCATACCCTAAAATCTTCCCTACATGCACGTTCAAACTCTAAAGGGAGGTAGTTTAAGGTAGTGAAGACAGTATCAGATCTGGCTTTAGAAGATGGCTTCAATGCCAGGTTCTTTTATTTCCTAGTTGTGCAACTGTTGTCAAGTTACTCAATCTCTCTGTGCCTCAGTCTCCTCATCTGTGAATGCTTCTCTGCTCACCTCATAGGGTTGTTGCTAAGATCACCCAACATAATGGGTGTGAAAATGTGTTGTAAACTGTTAAGCTCTCTACAAACACAAGGCATTGCTATTACGGTAATGAAAAGCAAATGGCACATGAATATTTCACAAGCATGGACTGGGACAGATTATTTGTAAATATTCCCATCTAATGGGGTTTTGTAAGTACACACTCTCTCTCCTTATTACAAACTTCCTAATAATCTCTTTCCAAATCTTATCTTCTGACTCTCTTTGTCTCCCGTCATTTCTTCTTAATATTTCCTCTCTTGCATAGCTATTTATTTCTGAACTCTGGGTGGCATTAGGGGAGACGGTTGTTTAGGAAAATACACATGAACATATTTTATATAGAGACATAAACAAAATGAAGTCAGGGCACCTCAATTCTAAACCAAGATATTAAAAAATATACATCTTCTTGGTGGGTCTGTGGGAACTGCTCATATTAGTGATACTTAGTCGGAAATTAGGTTTAATAGCCCCATTCCTATACCTGGCCTCAAATCTGATCACACATGGTGTTAACATGGAGAGAGAAGAAATGAAACAGACTAGATGCATTTTTCTTTTTCTTTCTTCATCTTAAAAAGAAAAGTATAAGAGTTTTACAAAGCCTTTTGGAGTCTCTCTTGGCTAAAAAGGAAATCCTTTTGCCATTAACCATTCCTGCAGAGCAAGCTTGCTAGCTGCAAGATCATGATGAGTGTAAGCATTAATTAAATCTAACTGTGAGTGAATAATTATGTACACATATCCGTCAGGGCAAGTTGTCACTATCCAGTAACAAAGTTGGATACAAACTCCATCAGCAGAACTGTCAGGCGGCTGTTAAAAGGATATAAATGTGTCCCAAAAGGATCATTTCATTTGGGGGGGTGGGTATTGGATTGCAAAGGATTAATGAGGCGAGGGGTTTGTGTTTTCAATTGGATGTAAAATGCAAACCGAGTAAGTTGTGATATCATCATTTAACCTTAATGTTTAGCTACATTTGGATTTCTAACACGTGGTGGGGACAATTAGACCTTGTACATCAAACCAACATTTTCCGACATGAAATGAGATTAAAGGTTAGTTTTTTTTTTTAAGTTAAATTGCACAGAAGTTTACACAAAATTTAAAGGTTAGTTTTTTTTTTTTAAGTTAAATTGCACAGAAGTTTACACAAAATAATAAAATCTAATTCACACCGATGGCATATTCTTAATTAGGCAAAAAAATGAATGTAAATCTCACCAGGGTAATTAAGGGATTCTGGAAAGGCCCCTTTTTTGTTGCTGCCTTCATTTCTGCCAAATTGAAGTCTATGCTCTGAGGCCTGTGTATTGCAGAGACCCCAGAAAGGTGATGTGAATTCAAGTCTCAGAGTCAGGCACCACAAACAGGCTGAGTCATAACACAGGAAAAAGGGCAGCAGTGTTGCAGTGGCCATTCTGAGTTTGCATGCAGGTTCCACCCCTAATTCTGTGAGCTTGGACAACTTACTTCATGTCTCTGAACATCAATTTCCCTTACAAAATAAGAATTAAAGGAGGGTGGCTGCAATATAGGAGTCCCTGGGTGGTGGGCTTGCTGCTAACTGAAAGGTTGGTGGTTCAAGTCCATCCAGAGCCACTTTGGAAGAAAGGCCCGGTGATCTACTTGAAACATCAGCCATTGAAAACCCTATGAAGCACAGTTCTACTCTGACACCATGGAGTTTTCATGAGTTAGAATCAACTCAACAATAATGCAGTTGTTGTAGTTGCAGTAATACATGTGAAGGCACCTAGAACAGTGACTGGCACAAAATAGGTGGCCGATACTTCTTGTTGTTTCCTATCAGATATATGTCCAAAGGTTGGAAACGATAAAATGAAATCACAACTTGGGACTCAGGATTTGTTTTTCCTGTAATTTCATCATTACTAGGGAAGTCACAGAAAGTGATGGTTTCTAGCCAAAGCAAAGGGTAGCAAGCCTGACCTGTTTCATTGCAGGCTTGGTGGACAACTACAAGAGCCAACACCAATGTCATTTCCTCCAATGCCCTTATAACAATTTGTTCCGTTGTACTTGAATGCTTTATTGATGGACTGCCTATTTCCACCTCCATACCTTGAACCTCACAAGGGGTGGGGACCACATGTGTCTGCTTTCCCACTGCAGTCTCAGGGCTCAGCATGGTGTCTCACTCTTGGTAGGCATTTAGGTGAAGGAATGAATGAAAGTCAGGCTGAAGACCCTAGGCAGGGATTTCAGCTTAGAAAGAAGCAGCAGGAAGGTCCAGAATCTGGGAAATGATGATCTATGGCAGCAGCACTAGAGAACAGTTAAGAAGATCTTCAGTGTGGTGCTGGACTGACCACAGAAGTTGATTTTAGTCAGAGTGAAGAAAAAGAGACTATCAGAGATCCTAGCCATTCAGGGATGCTGCAATTATCTGTGTAATCACCTGGTCTTGAATTCTTTACTCTTTGTCCAAGTTCTCTCAAGAGTTATTTCCATGTGGTCTTGCCTGAAAGCATAACAACTTCTTCAAGACTTTTCTCCATTTGGAAATCTAAGAAAACTGACACTAATATCACAACACTCCACTAAAGGTTTCACACCATCTCTTCTCAGTCAGCTCCCTTGGCAAAGTAGCATGGCTCACACAGATACAGGGAGAGGTCAGGCGTTACAACTGTTCCTCCCAACCCTTCCCAACTAGACCATACACAGGTATCTTTCCAGAAGATATTCTGACAAAATGGAGTATATTTCCATGGAAAGAGAAATATGAGAAATAGGATTGAAATAATATGCCATTATTTTGTCTAGTGGTGATCATTTTTCTGGAAGTATTTTCCTACAACCACAACCTCTCTTACCACCCCATCTCATGCCCTCCCCAAACGAAAGCAAAACCAAAAGAAAATCAGTGCACAAAGAGTGCTTCTCCTTCTCCCATCTCTAATTTGTATGAAATGTCTTTCAGCTGTATAGAAATTAAACCACATTTAGTCATAAATGTTACAAACAGTCATTAAAAATAAAGTAAAATTTCAGAAAATTGGGCCATAGCCAGAAAATTGAGGGCACAGGATGTCAAGACCCGTAAAGAAAATTTCTCACTTCTTGATAAAAGCCTTTAACTTCTATTTCTTGGGAGTAGAATTTTATATATGTCTATTTGATTATATGTTTAATAGTATAGTTCAATTTCTCTATATTATTATTCAGTCTACTTGTTCTAATCAAGAGATCTATAAGATGTTTCCCACTTTGACTATGTATTCATCAATTTCACTCTTTTTCTTTATATATTTTGAAGCTGTGTTGTCAGTTGTATGTAAGTATAGATTTCATTTGTCTCCCAGTGAACTGTTCTTTGATGATTAATTAATGACCCTCTTTATTCCTAATGATTTTTGTTTGTTTTTTGTTGTGGTTGTAAAGTTTATATTTATTTTTTCCACAAGCTTTTCTTTGATTAGCATTTGTCTAGTACATACTTTTTCCTTTTCTTCACTGTCAAACATTTTATGTCTTTATATTTCAAGAAGAGCTGCTGTAAACAGCATATAACTGTTTATTTTTTTAATATAATCTGAGCATCTCTGAATTTAAACAAGCAAATTATATTCATTGTGATTGCTGGTGCTTCTAGACTTATTTCTACCACTTATCTTTTATGTTTTCCCTTGTTTGTGCTTCCTCTACTTTTACTTCTCATCCCACCCCACCCTGGAGCTTCTATGACATCAGCTCATAAACTTACATCTTGGGCTTTGCATTCTCTCCTCATCCCTGACACCTGGGGAACAGGAACAAGGCCCCTGTCATCTTTGTCTGGCATACTGCTGAAAGTTTACTATACCCTTTGCCTTCTTTCTTTCCATAAAAGGATGGGAGCTTTTGTTATATCAGCATTGTTGTTGTTGGTAGGTACCCTGTTAAGTAGATTTTCCACTCATAGTGACCCCATTTGACTGAGTAGAACTGCCCCATAGGGTTTCCTAGGTTGCGTCAGGTCCTTCTGCAACACAGCCACTGGATGGGTTTGAACCACCAACATTTGGTTAGCAGCTGAGTGCTTAACTATTGCACCACCAGGGCTCCTTAATATATCAGCATACAAAATATTTTCTAGAATTTGGGCTCCCCTCAACAAAGACTGGAGTCTAGCATATAAATATAGACTAGAAACTTTAGAAAAGAGCCCCCATCTGCTCAGGAGCCCTCTCCTCTTCCTGAGCCCCTATTTGGAGCGAGTTTTAAAAACCCTGCTAATGGCTTATGCACTCTACCCAAATCCTTAGGATGCTTAACCATGTCCATTTCAAACACGGGAAAATGCAAAGCCTTTTCTGGGTAATCTTCAAAGTGACTTGCCCATCTGATTACAACTGAATTAGAAAAGAGATTCTAACGATGTGTTTGCCAGCATCTAACTATGTGTTTATCAAAATTCCCCAACAGTCTGTCCTTAAGCTAATACACTCCACATAATTTTACATATTCAAATGGCATGAAAAGAGGACTACTTTTCAAGCTAGGGGACTTGAATTCTACTCCTGGGTGAGTTTTCCCTCCATCATTTTCCACATCTACAGGCAGATTGGATCAGATCCCCTCGAATTTCATTTCCATGGCTGACAAAGAGAGCATATTTCCCTCATTGTATGCTTGGGAGCCTGGGGCAACCATGGCTCTGAGATATTAAGGATCTGCCCACAGTCACACAGCAATTACGGGTTAGATCAGGATTCTCTAACAGATCTGGGATGATCCTTTAGACTGTTGTTATTTGTTGCCATTGAGTTGATTCCAACTCATGGTGACCCCATGTGTGCAGAGTAGAACTGTGCTCCATTGGGTTTTCAAGGCTGTGACCTTCCGTAAGCAGATCGCCAGGCCTGTCTTCTGAGGTGCTTCTGGGTGGGTTTGAACTGCCAACCTTTCAGCTAATAGTCTAGTGCTTAACCATTTGTGCCACCCAGGGACTCCTTTCCTCAGACTAGGAGGGAACATGTGTCCCAAATTTGGCCCCACTCCCTGTTTTTGTATGGCCCATGAGCTAAGAATGGTTTTTACATTTTTAAATAGCTGAAACAAACCCCAAAAGAATAATACTTGAAGACCTGTGAAAATTACATGATATTCACATTTCAGGGCCCCCAGATAAATTCTATTCTTATTATTAGTAGACCCTATTACAATTCCCTGGAGAAGGACATCATGCTTGGTAAAGTAGAGGGTCAGCGAAAAAAAGGAAGACCTTCAATGAGATGGATTGACACAGTGGCTGCAACAATGGGCTCAAGCATAACAATGATTATGAGGATGGTGCAGGACTGGGCAGTGTTTCCTTCTGTAGTACATGGGGTCACTATGAGCCAGAACCAACTTGACGGCACAAAACAACAACAACTATTACAAGTATGGTACTCTATTATTATTATTATTATTATTATATTTTGAATTTCAACATTGAAATTTGTAGAAAATCATTTTTTCTCCTTTATACAAGTGCATACATATCCTTGAGTTTGCCTCTTGGCCCACAAGACCTAAAATATTTGCTACCTGACCCTTTACAGAAGAATTTTGCTGACCTTGCACTAGACCACGGGCTTTTGCAAGAATGGAACTAGGATCAAAATCCACAGTCCATCCACACACAACAAGCCAGGCTGTATTTAACAATGGTTTGGGATCTAAACCTCTTTAGCCCTATCAAAGAAAATCAGAGTGGCAGAGGTGAAAGAGCACAGTCTTTGGATCAGCTATAAAAGGTTAGAATCAGGAGTCAGGTCCTCCCTTGACCAGCTGCACAGCATTATAGAAGTCCTTGCTCATCTCTGAGCCTCAGTTTTCCAGTCAGCAAATTGGGAATAATTAGGGCCGCTATGAGTTAGAATCAACTCTACGGCAATCAGTATACTTAGCTCAAAGGGTTTTTATCAGTCCAAGCTCTCACATAAAATACAAGTTCAATAAAATATCAGTATTTTCCAAAGTCATCCTAATACTTTGCAGTGTCTTCCACCAATAATCCCTTGAATCTGGGATGGCCTCATGACTTGCTTTGATCAATAAAATGCAGCAGAATGGATGTTATGTGCCTCCTGAGCTTAAGCCTCAAAAGACCTTGTAACTTCTATTCTTACAATTCTCCAGCATGTGAGCAAGCCTCAGAAAGCCTGCTGGAAGCTGGAAGGCCATGTGGAGAAGAACTGATGCACCCTAGGTTTAACAGTCAGCCAGTCCTCAGCTGACTGAGTGACTGACCACAGACGTATGACCAAGGTCAGTGGAGCCTGCCCCACCCAAACCAGAAGAACTTCCTAGCTTAGCCCGGTCAAAATGTTTAACTTGAATTAATAGCTAAATAAACGGTGGCTGTTTTTAAGTTACTAAGTTTCAGGGTGTTTTATCATGAAACAAAAGCTAACAGCCATAATATTGTATCCTTCTGATAAAATAAATATCCTAGAGTTGTGCCACCAGGCTCCAACAGGACGTGGTACCACAGTCTTCCTCTACAGCCTAAGCTACTGGCTTTTGGTTGCCTCTCCACCCGGCCAGTCTGGACAGAATTGACTGAGAGTCCCTTGACATATTTCAGAGAAAAGAGGAAAACTGCCTGGAGGAGACACACACTTTCAGGAACACAAACTTCTCTGAAAGACACATTAGGGAAGATCTGTGGAGGCAACTGTGTGCTCTGACTGCAAAGCAGCCCTCCCATGCCTCAGTTCAACACAACCTGGGGATCCCTGGGCTGATAGTGGTAATGAGCAAAGTAGCATCTCCTGGGAGGGGCCTGTGGTCAAGAGACAGAAAGCCAGAGCCCCAGAGAAAAGGTTCCTTGATCGAAGATGTATGCCACCCTCAATTCTTGGTGCCAAGACTCTGATTCCAGCATACAGCTAATCTATATAGTCTTTTAAAGGAGTATTTCCACAAGCATTCTAGCACATTCTAGGACGTGATTTTCACAACAGCCCTGACAAATAGCAGTGGCAGGTATTATCATGCCCCCAGCTGTTGGTAATAGAATCCTGAGGCGATTAAGCACCTACCCTGAAGACCCACTGCATGTAAGACAGAGCTGAGATTCAAACCAGTTTTTTAATTCCAAATTCTGCACTATTCACTAGACAACAACGCTTCCCAATAAAACCTATAATCAAAGACTATTTGAGTTGGAAAGAGCTGTGGAAATCATATAGCTCATCACATTTGCTTTCCAAATTAACATCAACAAAGATATATTAGTTCAGTGTAGCCTGCTGAGCATTTACATACATTAACTGTAATCTTCCCAACTTTCCTATGAGGTGGCCAATCTTGTGGATTCCATAGATAAGGTAATGGGAGAAGATTTAGTGCATAAGTCATTTCCCAAAGTTGAGTAGGTTAGTGGCAGAGCTAGGATATGAATGCATCTCTAACTCCAAAACCTGAGCTCATTGCCACAAAGCCACACTCTATCTTTCATAGGGACATTGAAGCCTGGAGAGGTGAAAGTCTTGCCCAAGATCATGCAGTCAGTTGCTCAATCATCCAGTAATTCATCAAGCATTAATTGAGCATCTGCTATTTGCCAGGAGCTAGGCTAGTCCATGGGAACAAAGGCATGGCCTACACGTGTTTGCTGTACTTGAGAGGTTTAATTAGGGGATGAGACCAGAGGTGGCTACAGATTACTCCAATAAAAGGTAATAATAACAAGCATCTCAAGGAGGATAGGAAGAGGTCATCAAAGCCTGGAGGAAGTATGCATGGTTTTCATTTGGGGAAACTCTGAAAATGCCTCATGGAGAAAGCAGCTTTAAGGCTTTGCTTTGAAGGAAGGACAGGGTTTGGGCATGTGGAATTGGGGAAGGGGAGGCGGAGAATCAAGCATGGGACATGGCACAGAGGTGAAGAAAAAGGCGTCACTGCATCATTGGCTTAGGCCTAGACTCCAGGTAGCTGGGCTCCCTGCTCAGTCTTCTTTCCCTCTCCTGTAACTGGCTCATGACATCAAGTCAAACTTCATTTTTTTTGGCTGTAATTTTTTTTTTTAATTGTACTTTAGATGAAGGCTTACAGAATAAACTAGCTTCTCATTAAACAGTCCACATATTGTTTTATGACATTGGTTAACAACCCCATGACATGTCAACACTCTCCCTTCTCAACCTTGGGTTCCCTATTACCAGCTTTCCTGTCCCCTCCTGCCTTCTTGTCCTTGCCCCTGGGCTGGTGTGCCCCTTTAGTCTCATTTTGTTTTACGGGCCTGTCTAATCTTTGGATGAAGGGTGAACCTCTGGATTGACTTCATTACTGAGCTAAAAGGGTATGCAGGGGGCATACTCTCAGGGTTTCTCCAGTATCTGACAGGCCAGTAAGTCTGGTCTTTTTTTTTTGTGAGTTAGAATTTTGTTGTGCATTTTTCTCCAGCTCTGTCCAGGACCCTCTATTGTGATCCCTGTCAGAGAAGTCAGTGGTGGTAGCCAGGCACCATCTCGTTGTACTGGACTCAGTCTGGTGGAGGCCATGGTAATTGCGGTCCATTAGTCCTTTGGACTAATCTTTCCTTTGTGTCTTTAGTTTTCTTCATTCTCCTTTGCTCCCGAAGGGGTGAGACCAGTGGAGTATCTTAGATGGCAGCTCACAGGCTTTTAAGACCCCAGACGCTCCTCACCAAAGTAGAATGTAGAATATTTTTTTATAAACTATGTTACGCCAATTGAGCTAGGTGCTCCCTGAGATCATGGTCCCCACAGCCGTCAGCCTAGTAGTTCAGTCCCTCAGGGAGTTTCTATGTATCTATGGAGCTTTCATGAGCTTGCCTTGGCCAGGTTGTGCTGGCTTCTTCAGTATTGTGCACTGTCTTACCCTTCACCAAAGTTACCGCTTATCTATTGTCTATTTAGTGTTTTTCCATCCCACCTTTCCCCTCCCTCATAGCCATCAGAGATTGTTTCTTTTTGTATGTAAACTTTTTCATGAGTTTTTATAATAGTGGTCTCATACAATATTTGTCCTTTTGTGATTGACTCATTTCACTCAGCATAATGCCCTCCAGATTCATCCATGTTGTGAGGTGCTTCGAAGATTCACCGTTATTCTTTATCATTGCATAGTACTCCATTGTGTGTACGTACCATTGTTTATCCATTCATCTGTTGATGGGCATCTAGGTGGTTTCCACCTTTTTGCTATTGTGAACAATGCTGCAATGAACATGGGTGTGCATATGTCTATTCATCTGATGGCTCTTATTTCTCTAGGATATATTCCTAGGAGTGGGATTGCTGGATCATATTGTATTTCTATTTCTAGCTTTCTGAGGAATTGCCACATTGTTTTCCAAAATGGTAATACCATTTTGCATTCCCACCAGCAGTGCATAAGAGTTCCAGTTTCCCTGCAGCCTCTCCAACGTTTGTTATTTCCAGGTTTTTTGACTCGTGCAAGTAATGCCAGGTGAGAGGGTATCTCATTGTGGTGACCTGCATTTCTCTAATGGCTAGTGATCACGAGCATTTCCTCATGTGTCAGTAAGCCACCTGAATGTCTTCTTTGGTGAAGTCTCTGTTCATTTTCTTTGTCCATTTTTTAAATGGATTATTTGTCTTTTTGTGGTAGAGGTGTTGGATTTTCCTGTAGATTTTCGAGATTAGACGTTTGTTGGATTTGTCAGAGCCAAAAATTTTTTCCCAGTCTGTAGGTTCTCTCTTTACTCTTTTGGTGAAGTCTTTTGATGAGCATTAAGTGTTTAATTTTTAGAAGATCCCAGTTATCTAGCTTATATCTAGCTTATCTTCCGTAGTTTGTGTGTTGTTAGTTACGGTTGGTATCCTGTTAATGTCGTGTATTAGGGCCTCTAGAGTTGATCCAATTTTTTTTCTATGATCTTTAAGGTTTTCGGTTTTATATTTAGGTCTTTGATTCATTTTGAATTAGTTTTTGTGTATGGTGTGAGGTATGGTCCTGTTTCTTTTTTTTTTTTTTTTTTTTTGCAGATAGACTCCAGTTTTGCCAGCACCGTTTGTTAAAAAGACTGTCTTTTTGCCGTTTGATGGACTTTGGGCACTTGCTGAAGATCAGGTGACCATAGGTGGATGGATTTACATCTGGGTTCTCAATTCTGTTCCATTGGTCAATATATCTGTTGTTGTACCAGTACCAGGTTGTTCTGACTACTGTAGCTGTATAGTAGGTTCTGAGGTCAAGTAGTGAGGGTCCTCCTACTTCATTCTGCTTCTTCAATAGTGCTTTACTTATCTGGTGCCTCTTCCCTTTCCATATAAAGTTAATGATTAGTTTTTCTATCTCTTTAAAGAATGTTGTTGGTATCTGGATCAGGATTAAATTGTATTTGTAGATTGCTTTGGGTAGAATTGTCATTTTCACGATGTTGAGTCTACCTACCCACGAGCATGGTCTGTTTTTTCATTTTTGTAGATCTCTTTTAGTTTCTTGCAGTAGTGTTTTGTAGTTTTCTTTGTATGGTCTTTTACATACCTGGTTAGATTTATTCCAATGTATTTTATTTTTTTAGGGTCTATTATAAATTGTATTGTTTTCCTGATTTCCTTTTTGTTGCTCTCTTTATTGGTGTATAGGAATCCAACTGATTTTTGAATGTTTATCTTGTATCCTGCTACTCTGCTGAATATTTCTATTAGTTCTAGTAGTTTTCTCATGTAGTCTTTTGGGTTTTCTGTGTATAATATCATATCATTTGCAACTAGGGACAGTTTTACTTCTTCATTACCAATTTGGATGCCCTTTATTTCTTTTTCTTGCCTTACTGCTCTAGCTAGGACTTTCAGCACAATGTTAAACAGGAGTAGTGATAAAGGGCATCCTTGTCTTGTTCCTGTTCTCAAGTGGAATGTTTTCAGCCTCTCTCCATTAAGAATGATGTTGGCTGTTGGTTTTGTATAGATGCCCTTTATTATGTTGGGGAATGTCGCTTCTATATCTATTTTATTGAGAGTTTTCATCAGGAATGGGTGTTGGACTTTGATGAACTTCATTTTGATGCAGTTTCAAAACCTCCTTTGGCAACTGGAGCTGTGAGGCCCACCAAACGTCCTTGATAGGGAGGGAAGACTCCTAAGAGGGCTAAAAGACTGGGGAGGACAAAGACTGCGAAAGGAACAGAAACTGATCCTGGGGCTGCATGTTCAATATTTAAGCACAGCAAAAACCCAATAAGGCAAATCATTTAGAGTTATGTTTCTAAATATGTTTCCCCAATTAGCCAGTTACTAATAGAAAGCGAGGAAAAAAAAAAAAAAAGACCCTAAGCCTGCCTTCTGGGCACAGTGTCCCATAATGAAGGAGCATGTTGGGGCTTATCTATCAGGGAGGATAAAGGAGCCAGAATGTACCTCTCTTCCCCAATGGAGGACACAGCTGGAAGCATAGGAGCAAAGTCAAGGGCCTGCTTTTGACAGCAGGCCTGGGTGGGGCCTGTCCACCTCACTAGCATCTGCCTTGTACTTATTTTTTCCCAGATATTCCCACAATGCTCTGTGCAGTTTCATTCCCATGTGTCTTTCTTTTACCAGCAATGCCTTCTTCTCTCCCTAGTTTAACACCAATGCATTCTTGAAGTGTCACTTCCTCTGGAAAGACGTCTTTAGCTCAGGACAGCCCACACCACTTTCACATATCCCATTGTGGTATAAACGTTTAGTTGCCTGCCTCCTTCACTAGATTAGAAAGAGTTGGTGGAAGAGATCAGGGTGGCATATCCTATAAATGTATGGCATGCTAAAAAAGGTTGAGTAAGTGCCTTAGAAAGTGCACAGAGCACTTAATAGTGCCATAACCATTGGGGATGCTGTTCTGGAGGACATGGCACTGGCTCCCTCAGGCCAGAGAGAGCCTGGATGAGCCTGTCCTGACTCTATTAGGTCATAGAAGGAGATACCTACGAGAATCTTGTAGCTCCTGAACATCCTCAGAACAGTACTGATGACACAGAAATTCTTGACAATGCAGAAAAAAAAGCTACAACTTCCTTCCAGTGTCTGGGCTAGGCTGGTGTAATTTTATAGCTGAAAGATATTACCCAGGGTAGCTAAGAGTAGAACTCAAGTCATCTGGAAATTGAAATGGGTGCATTGAATTCAGATTGACTGGGCTTTGAATTCACAGCTCCATGATCTACTAGCTTGGTAAATTTGAACAAGTCACTTAACCTTAGTAAGCTAAGTTTCCTTTTTGTAGAATGGGCATAATTATAGTGCTTACCTTACAGGATTAATGAGTGCTTTAAATAATATAATATATATGATAAGCACAGTGCCTAGAACATACTAAGTATGTACCTCCTTCTTCCCTCCCTCTCTGGCTGCCTCCCTCCCTCCCTACCTCCTTCCTTCCTACCTTTCATCCACCTATCCATCCATCCATCTATCCACCCATCCACTGATAAATTATCCCATTCAGTCAATTACCATCCTATGCCCATTCTGTGTTAGGCATTGGGCTCCAGAGGGAAATAAATCATTGTCCTTCCCATCGTGGGGCTGTCAGTTGAGAAGGAGACAGATATGTGCACATATCCTTATGATGGAATGGCTGCGATGCGAGCAGCACTGGGGCTGTGAGTGCTCACGGAAAGGAGTGGCTCATTCAGCCAGGGTTAGAGCTGAGGACAGGGAATGCTTTACAGAGAAGACTTTGACACTGGATTTTGAAAGATGAGTAACAATTTGCTGCAGGGAGAAGGGGTGAGAGTCGAGGAGGGCAGGGTCTTCCAGGCTGAACATAATCTGCACACAGACTTAGAAAGCAAGGCATGATGAGGGAAGGTGGGAATGGCCAGTGTGCTGGAGGCTGAGAATACAGTGGCTGGTGTGTGGAAGTAGCTGGAGGTAGGTTGGAGGCAAGGCTAGGAAAGAGCCTTGTACAGCAGACTCGGGCAAAACTTTAATCCTCTCAAACAGTGTGTCCTTCACCCTATCGGTTTTTGCTTCCAAAATTGGGTAAAAGTATCTCTAAGGGGTAATAATAATGACTAAAATAAATATAATAATAAGATCATTGTAAATATAGTAAATAATAAAATAATAGAGCACACATGTTCAGCACGCACCTTTCACCTGGCACTGTGTAAGATGCTTTGAAGGCATTATCTCATTCAGTCCTATTATCCCAATAGGGTCACTATGAGTCAGAATCAACTTGACAGCACCGTTTTTTTGTTTGTTTGTTTATAATCAACATAATCCTGGTGCTTTTTCCTGGGGCATCAATATTACTTGCAGACCCGAGCAAATGTTAAATAACTGACAAGTAACGTAACATAGTTTAAACTAAAATAATCATTCACATATTATGAAATAGAATGGTATGGAATTTTTTTTTTTTTTTTTTAAGATGGAGCCTGGAATTTGCGGCTTATGACCGATTTCTTTCAGGCATAGCTGCAGACCCTTTAGGAACGGGTTCACTCTCATCTGCCTTTAGGATGACCTCATGTAAAAGCTTGAGAAGCTCCCAATTCAAGTGACAGAGTAGCAGAAAAATGTTTTCAAAAGATGCCTCCAGCCATCAGGTTTGGAAGATGGATTTGTGGGTGACAAGCTGGATGAAGAGGCTGCTGCAGGAATCTGGATGAGGGATAATGAAGCCTCAACCAGGTCAGAGCCAAGGAGGGGATGAATTTGTGAGATCCTGGGGGCCAAATAGACAGTGATATAATACTAAAATCAAAAACCAAACCAGTTGTCCTTGAGTCAATTCCAGCTCATGACCACCCCATGTTTGTCAGAGTAGAACTGTGCTCCAAAAGTTTTTAATGGCTGATTTTTTAGAAGTAGATCACTAGGCCTTTCTTCCAAGGCACCTCTGGGTGGACTTGAACCTCAAACCTATTGGTTAGCAGTTGAGTGCATTAATATTACCCAAAAAACCCATTTCTGTTGAGTCGATTTCTACTATACGACAGAGTAGAACTACACCATTACACCATAAGGTTTCCAAGGAGCAGCTGGTGGATTCGAACTGCTGACCTTTTCATTAGCAGCCGAATGCTTAACCATTGCGACACAGGGTTCTGCATTAACATTAGTCACTCTTTATTGAGGATCAACTATGTGTCAGGCACTTGGCTAAGTAAATATTACCCACATGTAATGTTTGTATTATTAGCACTATTTTATGGATGAGGAAAATGAGGCTAAAAGGGTTTATTAATTTGCTTTAAGATCATTAATTCTGACCACCGCGGAGTTGAATTTCAAATATAAAGTTCTACTTTAAAAAAAACCCTTCTTATAATGCTTGAACTTCATGAAGCTCTTCTTCACATCCAAACAAATCATTCCCTGCTTTATTTGAATGCCAATCCTCCTGTTCACTGCCCATGGACATTGGGGGAGGACTACTTAGCAACTGCCTCATAAAACCCTGTCACAGACATGAAGGCAGCAATTAAGTCCTCCTCTCGCCTTCCTCTCTCTGGCTAAGAATGATGCATTTCAGCATCCATCACGCCTCTCAGGAGGAGCTGTAACTGCAAAAACACATTGGAGCTGCTTTTAACCATGTGCTCAATTCCATAACACCGGTTCTCTGCTACCCATTCCATTTGCTGGAAACCGCTGGGCATCGTGGACTGGGTGTGGAGCCTAATGAAGCAGAGAAAGACCAGGTGCTCCCACTCTGGGCCAGAAGGCCCATGACCACCTCATGGCACAGGGAGGGGAGAGACAGCACAAGCCTGGGATTTTATTTGGGATTTTTGATGGGCAGTGAAGGCAAAAGAAGCATTTCCAAAATGGTATTTCTATGGACACTTGTCTTCCATAAGATGTCAATAAATGATCTATGAGAAAAAGAGAGTCTGTGGTCAAGACGGTTTCACAGACATTAAGCTAAACAAAGCATCCCAGCTTTCTTTACTACAGGACTTCTCAGGGTCTCCAGTAGATTAAGATGCATAGGGGAATCTCTAAGTGGAAGATGGAGTGTGTAGCACTTGCAAACTTTTTTGACCATGGAGTCCTTTTGTCCAAGAAAAATTTGAGAATCTGTGGTAAACAAGTTGAGAAGTGCAGGCTTGACATATACTATCCTTACATTTTTTCTGAAAAAAATCTTATTATTCAATGGCACAAGAAAAAGCACAAGCACAGTGTTACTAAGCCATTTTGAAAATTGCTTTAACAGCATCTACTTGTATACATTTAATGTGCTATCTGTCAGCGATTCTATCTATGAGGGGAACAGGCTCCCCTAGAGGTCTGTACCAGGAGGCTTTTGGCTCACCACAGATCAGCCTACACCACCACTTTGAAACTTACACAACTGAGCACTTCCCAATGATCTTGAATGTTAATACACTCATTTATTTAAAAAAAGATTAAGTACTTTCTATGTATTAGGTTTATGAATATGAAGTTTATATTTTAGAAAGAAGACAGTAAACAAATAAATAAATATGATTTTAGCTTAAACTAGTACTATGTAAGAAGTAAAAACGGGTTATCTAACAGCATGTTCTAGTGGCACAGTGGTTAAGAGCTACAGCTGCTAACCGAAAGGTTGGCAGTTTGAATCCACCACCTGCTCCTTGGAAACCCTATGGAGTTCTACTCTGTTCTATAGGGTTGCTATGAGTTAGAACCAACTCAATGGCACCTAACAACAACAACACGTCCGGGATGGAAAGGAGCAAAACTTTAAATTCGGCAGTCATGGCAGACAGCTCTGAGGCGCTGATATCTGAACTGAGAACTAAAAGATAAGAAGGGGGTGGTCAGGAGAACAGTTGAGGGAGTGATGGGGACTGGCGAGCAGAGGGAACAATAATTTCCCTAGCTCTAAAGAGATGAGCCATTTGCTGTGTTCCTGTAACACGAAGGAAGGCATTTTGGCCAGAGCAGAGCAAGTGACGTTAGAGAAGAGAGCAGGAACAAGATCTCACGAGTTTATAAGCCATGGAGGGTAGTTTGGACTTAATTCTAAAGTTAATGGTGGTACAATGGTTAAGCTGGTTGCTAACCTACAGGATGGTGGTTCAAACCCACCAGCTGCTCCCTAGGAGAAAAGATCTGGCAATCTGCTCCCATAAAGATTTAAGCCTAGGAAATCCTATAGGACAGTTCTACTCTGTCCTATAGGGTAGTTATGAGGTGGAATTGACTCAATGGTACCTAACAACAACAACAATTGAAGGATTTTAAGCAGAAGATGAGCTTATCTGGTTTATGTTTCTAAAAATATTACTGTGACTGATTTGGAGAGACTGAATCAAAACGAGGGTAGTTGCAGGGAGGAGGTGCCAGATGACAGTGGTAACAATGATGATGAATAAAGGCAGGTCAGATTCAAGATACATTTTTAAGATATAAATGAATTTCTTCATGCATTAGTTGTCTAAGGCCCCATCTAATTTATAGATTAAAATAACTTGGTATCTAACTATAGTTCAGCCCAAACAGTAGTTCATTTTTTTTTTCCATTCGATCAAAATGGAATTTTTTCTTTTAATTGTACTCAGTATATATTTAAAAAAAATTTTTTATTTCAATATTGTTTACATGTACCAAAAAAAACATTCCTGTAGAGTGGATTCCGACTCACAGCGACCCTATAGGACAGAGTACAACTGCCCCGTAGGGTTTCCAAGGAGTGGCTGGTGGATTGAAACTGCTGACCTTTTGGTTAGCAGCCATAGCTCTTAACCACTGCACCACCAGGGCTCCAAAACCTTCACTAGCAGCCATTGGATTTATATGTACAATTCAGTGATATTGATTATGTCCATCTTGTTGTGCAACCATCACCACTATCCATTTCGAAATTTTTCCATCACTCTTAAAAGGAGCTCAGGGCCCCATTAGCAATAACTCCCTCTTTCCTCCTCCTTTCCATCCCTGGAAACCACCAATAAACTTTAATCTCTGTACATGTGCCTATTTTAGATTTTAATTAATTTTAATTTTGTAATTTTCTCTAATAGAAGGAAATAGACTAACTCTGGAGTGAAGGCCAAGTTTTATACAAACAAACAAACAAATGTTTCATGTGACGTTGTTTATAGTGGTGAAATATTAGAAACAGCCGATATGCCTAAGAAAATTAAGGTGCATAAAAAGGATATTTTTGAAGACTTCAGTGCCATAATTTTTTTTTTAGGATATGATACAAAACATGAAATTCAGAATGGTAGTGAAGAGGAGGGGAAACTATAGATTTGGAGTCAAGCGTGTTTTGGTGTGCGTATGTAGGTGTAGGGAGGAAGTTGGAGGGAGTCTCACTAAAAGGTAGAGGAATAAAAACAAATAGGCAAGGCCAAGCAAAATTATGAGTGACCCTGAATGTCCAACCCAGAACAAATATAAGATGGCATTACTGATTTCCTGATACACGCTAGCTGAGTGACTCTACACTCATCATTTTATCAATCCTCAAAGCAACCCTCAGATGTAGGGATTGACATTCTCATTTTACAGAGGAGGAAACCAAGGCTCAGAGAGATTCAGTGACTCTTCCAAAGTCACAGAACTTGAAATTCACAGGGCTGGGACTTGCCCCTGCTCTTTATCATTCTATAATCATTGGCATCTAGGTTTTACCACATGCATTCCAAGAAGGAATACCAATAATAGCCTCTGTCTCTGTTTATGGCCTCAGCTTAACATGAGGATCTTGGTTTTTCACCCCACAGGATTAAGGCCTAGACATTCTCTCAACAAATAGCAAGCACCTGTCATGTGTCAGGCAGGAATGCAAAGATGAGCCAAACAACAAGACAGTTACTACCTCCAAAGAACTCTCTGGATAATAGAGGAGAAAGCCAGGAAACAGAAAATCATAATTACCCAAAAATGAAATCAGTGCTTGTTATGGAATGAATTACGTCCCCCAAAATATGTGTCAACTTGGCTAGGCCACGATTCCCAGTATTGTGTGGGTGCCCTCCATTTTATGATCTGATGTAGTTTTCCTATGTGTTGTAAATCCTAATCTCTGCCTGTAGTTAATGAGGCAAGATTAGGTTATGTTAAAGAGGATTAGGGTGGGGTGAAACACCCTTACTCAGATCACAGACTGATCCAATGCAAGGGGAGTTTCCCTGGGGTGTGGCCTGTATCACCTTTTATCTTACAAGAGATAAAAGGAAAGAGAAGTGAGCAGAGAGATAGAGACCTCATTGCCACCAAGCAAGAAGAGCCAGGAGCACGTGTGTCCTTTGGACCCAAGGTTCCTGCACTGAGAAGCTCCTAGACCAGGGGAAAATTGATGACAAGGACCCTCCCCCAGAGCCAACAGAGAGAGAAAGCCTTCCCTTGGAGGTGGCATCCTGAATTCGGACTTCTAGCCTCCTAAATTGTGAGAGAATGGATTTCTGTTTCTTAAAGCCATCCACTTGTGGCATTTCTGTTATAGCAGCACTAGACAACTAAGACAGTGCTTAACACATGTATAAAGAAAACCTTGGAGAATTCAGAGTGGATTTTGACTGTGACAATCAGCGATATCTTCATGGAAATGTGCTATTCAAGTTAAGCTTAGAAAGATAGGTAGGGCTTTGCTAGTACAGAACATACTGATTAAGACCAAAGGTTAAGGACTCAGGCTGCTTGGTTCTCTCTGGATCCACCATTTACCAAGGTGTTCCCTTGGGCAAGTTACTGCAGCTCTCTGTGCCTTAGTGACCTCATCTATAAAATGGAAATCACCATTGTACCTGCTCATGGGATTGCTATGAGGATCAAATGAGATAAGATGCATATAGCATTTAGCCTGCTGCCTGGAATGGAGTTAAGTTCTCAATAAATGACAGTGATTATTCATAGAGGTCACATAGTGGATTCCATGAAGAGGGAATGACATAGCAAAGAATATGGAAATGGGAGCACATGGGTTCAGAAGAGACAGCAGAGAGATTAGCTCTGGGCTGGCTTTGAATATCATGTCCATAAGCCTCAACTTCTGACGGTACTGGACAACCCTGAAGCTATGGGAGAAGGGGAATGACATAAGAAGAACCAAGTAATAGGAACTGGAGAAGTGAGAAGCAGGAAGAAGAGAGACCAGCTGGAGCCTGTAGAATGGACTGGGGGAAAAAAAAGATGGAGTTTAGAAATCAGGCAATGATAAGGGGTTTCCTTCCATACACAAAGTCCCACAGAAAGGCAGGGGAAGAAGAAGATGATGATGATGTAGAAAGACGGAAAAAAGGAGGAGGCAGAGGAGAAGGGGATGAACTACTTTTTATTGGATTCTGAGCTGGGTATTTTGCTATATGATATAACAACTATGTGAGATAGGAGTGGCTTGGAGAAGTAGAGGGACCTGCCCAAGGTTACATTATTAGAAAGCAGCAGAACTGCAATTTGAATCTTGTTCTATCAAATTTGCAATGTTCCTGCTCATGCCACTATATTATATAGTCCACTAAAGAATAGTCCCCACATCTGGGGTCTTAAAAGCTAGTGAGTGGCCATCTAAGATGCATCAATTTATCCTAACCCACCTGGAGCAAAGGAGAAAGAAGAACACCAAAGACACAAGGAAACTATTAACCCAAGAGACAAAAAGAGCCACATAAACCAGAGACTTCATCAGCCTGAGACCAAAAGAACTATAGGGTGCCCAGCTACCACCAATGACCACCCTGACAAGTAACACAACAGAGAGTCCCTGACGGAGTAGGAAAAAAGTGGGGTGCAGAACTCAAATTCTAGTAAAAAGACCAGACTTAATGGTCGGACTGAGACTGGACGGACCCTGGAAGACATGGCCCCCAGACTCTCTGTTAGCCCAGAACTGAAACCATTCCTGAAGCCAACTCTTCAGACAAAGATTAGACAGGACTATAAGACATAAAATAATACTTGTGAAGAGAGTGCTTCTTAGCTCAAGCAGATACATGAGAGTAATGGGCAGCTTCTGTCCAGAGGCGAGATTAGAAGGCAGAGAGGGTCAGGAGCTGGATGAATGGACACGGGAAATCTGGCATGGAAAGAAGTGTGCTGTCATACTAGGAGAGCAGCTAGGGTCACATAGCAATGGGTGTATAAATTTTTGTATGAGAAACTGACTTGAACTGTAAACTTTCACTTAAAGCGCAAAAAAAAAAAAGAAAAAAAGAACAGGCCCCAACCCATGTTCCTAGCTCCCAGCCTGAGAATGCCTTCCCCAAGTTCGTTCTGACTCTCTTGCTCCTCAAGAATGACACCAGCTACAATTTAAAGGGCATCTACTGTGTGCCAGGCCCTGTGCTAGGTACTTTCTATACTGTTGCTGATCAATCACCCCAAAAGATGTATGATCCATTCCAAGTCTCAGATGAGGCAGCTGGGACTCAGAGAAGTTAGCTAAACACCTAGGGTCACACGTCTGCCGTCTTCAAGGCCTCTGCTGAGATGACTTACTGGGGAGACAGGGTCATGAGTTCTATGACCACAGGGAAGCCAGGGAAGAGGGTGCAGCTATCCCCAGCATCTTTGGAACCTGGGGCAACCTGCTGACTTCCTGACAAGAAGCGCCAGGGGCCTACCTCGAGACTTGCTCCTCCGCCTCCGCTTCCCTGCTGACACGCTGCGTGGAGCTGGCTGCAGCTGACCGATCTCGATGGGTGTGTTAGCGCGGAAACTCTCCTTGAACTTCTGCATCAGGGACTCCACTGTCTCCTGCGTCGCCTCAGCTGCCGCTACAGGGTGGGCAACAGGGCTGAGGTTAGGGCTAGGCCCACCCCCAGCCCTTGGAGGACTGGGCCTGGCCACCCTGACTCCCTGGAACTCCCTCCCTGACCCAATGCCAATACAAAATCACAACCCACTGGTCCCAGCACAGACGTTATCTGCTGGTTTATTCATTTATTTATTCAATACCTTCTATGGTCCAGGCACTACACTAGGCCTGTAACAGATGGTAGTGAAAAGCTAGACACAATCCATGATTCAACTAATTTGTAGTTTGGTAGGGCATATATCCAGGCAATCCCAAGACTGTGTGATATTTCTTTGATGAAAGAGTACAAAGGAAGTAATAGGAGAGTACCAGGACAGGTCATCTCATCCATCCTGGCAGTCAAGGCAGGCTTCCTGGAGGAGGGACTATTCAGGTGGAGACGTTAAGGATGAGTAGGAATTAGCAAACCAAGGAAGATCAGGTTGGGGTTGGTATAAAGATTTGGGAAGAGAGGGTCTTAGATAAAAGGAGAAGTATGTGCAAAGATCAGGAGCCAGAAACAGCACGATGCTTGGAGCAACTGAAAGTAGTTTAGCATAGCTGCAGCAGAGTGTGCAAAAAGGGGGCTGTGGAAGATGAGGCTGCAGAGGTAAGAACGTCTTGTAAGTTACATTTAGGAGTCTAGATTTTTACATAAATGGCAAAAGGTTGTCATTGAAAGGTTTTAAACTGGAAACTGACATTTCCATATTTAGTCACTTTGATAACAATTACTAACTATAGAAGGGAGAATGCAAGTGGAGGCAGGGAGGGAGGCCAGCAGAGAGGATTTTGCACGAGCCAGCCAGCGGTGATGGCAGCCTCAACCAGGTAGTGGCAATGAAAGTAGAGAGAAGCAGAGAAGTCAAACAACATTTTAGGAAATAAAATTGTCTCAGGGTGGTGCAAATAGGTAAGCACTGAACTACTCACAGAAAGGTTGGCGGTTCGAACCCACTCAGAGGTGCCTTGGAAGAAAGGCTTGGTGATCTACTTCTGAAAGATCACAGCCTTGAAAACTCTGTGGAGTGGAGTCTACTCTGACACACACAGGATTACAATAAGTTGGAAATGACTCGACGGCAACTGGTTTGGTTTGGTTTTCGGTGGCTATGTGGATCATTCAGTACAACACTCCCACTTTACAGAGGGTAAATTGAGACCCCTAAACAAGGGATATGACTTCCTCTATGCTAGTAAATGGTAGAGTCAGGGCTAGGCCTCAGGCCTTCTTACCCCTAGACCAATGTTCCATTGCCAACAATACCCTCTAATGATTTGCTAGTAGCCACATTTCCTCAAAGTTTTAAAATTGAGACTGGCAGAAATGCTCCAGGAAACGGAGACAGTGAGGTCAGAGGGCAGAGAGAAAAAGATGGAAGATAAAAGGATAAACAGCAGAAAAGCCTGAGAAGGAAAGAGAGAGGCAACATAAAAAGCAATGAGAGGAAACCAGAAAGAAGAAAAGGAAATTTGCTGAATGGCCTCAGTGCTTCTGAGAACTTCCCAAAGAGAGCCCCAACTTTGAAATCTTCAAACTCAGCCCTCCCTCTATCTCTGCCTCCAGAGGCTAGGAAATTTCTTCTTTAGTTTGTGCTACATGCTGTACAATGCCAAGAGAGGAGACATGCAAAAAGATTCCTGTTTCTTTAAAGGGTGTTTCACCAGACTGGACAAAGAAGGTACCTGAACATCCCAATGCCAATTTCTAATGAGTTCCTGCTTTTCCAGGAAAGCTTATCAGCTTAAACAGATGTGGCAGCTCATACCCAGAGGGTTGTCTGTGAATTGGGCTCTGGGAGAAACCCCATCTTTGGGGAGGTGGGGGAAACTGTGTTTTCTAAGGACAAGAGAACTGGCAATGAATATGAACCATCTGGTCGCATTATAGCTTCCTCACATGCCTCTCTTGCTACCTCTTTTCCATGATATCTAGTTAGGTCTACTTGAAGGTGAATCAAGAAGATGTCAAATATGGCCTCCCTACTCCAACCCTGTGATACAGCAACCCCCCAGCACCCTCCAACAAAAGTGTGCTCAAGTGCAATTTTGAGAAGCATTGTCATGCCCGATTCTGATCCATCAGACCCAGAGAGGAGAGTGACTTGCCCCAAATTGTAAAATGTGGGATGTACTGTGGTCAAGAGCCTAGAGTAAGCCAAAGTCTGGAATCCCCCAAGGGAGGGACACATGCAAGTCTGTCAACATTCATTCATTCATCTCTCCATTTATTCATTCATGCAACAAGTATTTTTGAAAAAACTATCATGCACCTGTGCTGAGCACAGGGGATACAAGGGTGAAAAAACAAGCAAACAAACAAAAACCCATCAGCCACTGCCCTCATGATGCTTGCCATATAGAGATGAATATGAATAAAATAATTGACAAGTAGATGTAAAACTTACAAGTCATATGTACCATGAAGGAGTGCTGAATGATGACATAAGAGGTTATATTACAGGAACGTGATTTTGTCTAAGAAAATTAAGGAAACTTGCCCAAGGCAGTGAGTACTGTGACTAAGTTCTGAAAGGAGTATGAATTAATCAGGTGGGGAGAAAGTAGGAGGTGTAGGATGGGGTGAGGTGGGGACAGCAAAACAGGAAGAGGGAAGAGCCTAGGTAAAGCCCCTGTGAGGAGGAGAAACATGGAATTAGCTAATGGGGCTGAAACACCGAAAGCAAGTGGCATGAGGTGATGCTGGAGAGGTGGTAAGAGGTCAGACTCCAGAGGATCTTTTGGGCTTTGATAAGAATGGGACATGTTGAAGGTTGTAGATAGGAGAGTGACTTGGTAAGATTTGCATTTAGGGTAAATCACTGTGGCAGAAAAAAGAAGACTTCATTGGAGAAGGACAGGGATGGAAGTGAGAAGACCAGCAAGGACATACAAGAAAGATAGTTCAGTAGTGCAGAAGTCCAATTATGAAATGATGGTAGCCTGGCATAGGGGAACAGTGGTAGAGAGAGAAAAGCAGGCAAATTTGAGAGTATTTTGTAGGCAAAACTCACTCTGAATGTAGTGACTGATTGGAACTGGTGGATAAGGGAGAGGGAAGTTGGAGCATGACTCCTTGCACAGCTATGGAATGATGGTATCTCTGATTGAGAGGAGGAACACTGGGAGAGATCATGTTTCAGAGAAGAACACAAGTTGGGTTTAGATATGAAAAGTGTGGGGTGTCTTTGAGACATCTAAGTGGAGATGTTGAGTAGACACTAAGGTTTGTAGGTCAGACACTCATAAGATAGAGCTAGACTCTATGGAGAATCTATCCATGCATTCTTTTTAAAAGGTAGAGAGGCAGTATAGCCTATTGGTTAAGAACATGAGCTTCTGAAAGAGCTTAGGGAACAACACATATTCATTCCTGATCTTTACTGGTTGTTCTCCATGCGTACCCTCAGATCCATTTTCTAACCCTAGATTCCTTCCCATCCCACTCCATGCGCTGGAGACAGATTCTATGGACTATCTTATCTAGCCTTTTGCTCTTTGGCTACTAGTTGGGTTTGGCCAAACAGTTGCTCTGGCAGAATATAGGGCATTTCCTTCCTTGGTCTATTCCTGCCTCTGAACCATACTTCTGATAGAGACCGACTCTGGACAACAACAGTTTCTGTCAGAAGCCCCGACACTTGTTTCCATAGGTTCCAGTATAACTATTTCATATTGTTGCCCCTTCAGTTCTAGGGGCTAGTATTGACTTCCTGATATTTCTTATTCCTAGTGCCTCAATAACCCCACGTTGATTTCTTAACCATGTCTATACCTCTGTAACTAGTTGCTTGATTGAATTCTCTTCAAAATTACATCTGAGGGTGCCTTCTTTGTCCAGCTAGGACCTTGACTGATATTCCATCCTTTCTTTTCATGGCTCTGACATTCAGCAACTCCTAAAGGTCAGCCTCCTTGCATTCTGTTATTTCTGCTTTACTTTCTCCTAAGCGGATATAGATTTGACTAGCTGTGGGGAGAGGAGGATACACAGAGAGGAAAGGTTTGCTCTCCTGAGCTGCAAGGGGTTCTGATCCTGGCTGCAGCAAATCCTATCCATCTGTTTGGCTGCTCTTGCCTCACGACAGTGCCAAGACCCCAGACAGGTGTAGAGAGGAAAGTACTCCTGCACACGCCTCCATGGCCAATTTCATCCTGGGCACCCCTCCCCCATCCCTCTCGACCCCATCCGGCAGCTCTATCAATGTCAATATATCAAACTGTCCAAACAAGCCACATTACCTCCTGGTACCCGCTGAGCCCTTCCTCCCCAAAGCGGCAAAATGCTCACCCGTTGCCTGGATGAATGCAACAGATGGTGCAGGAAAGGGCGGGGAGGAGTGGGAAAACCACCTCTTTCTAAATGACATATGAGAGATTGTCAAGCTTAATGGGAAAGAACCACTGGGTCCTGAGGAAAGGAGCTCTGGTGCCCAAGCCAAGACAGAGGAGAGGAAAAGAGAAAAGAAAAGGAAGAGATAGCATGAGCAGAGAGACAAACGGTGCAAGATAACAGAGGGCGGGGCAAATGAAGTGGGCTGGGCAAAGAGAAGGAAGGTGGGGAGAAGGCAGGAGAAAATGAAGAGAGAACAGAGGAAGGAAGGGGTAGAAACGACAAGAGAGAAGACAGAAAAGGCAAGAGAAGAGAAAGACAGCAGATAAAAGGATGGAGTCTGAGTCACTTTGTAAATGGACAAGAGATGTGTTAGTTTCCAGATACCAAGCAAACATCAGCCTGGTACCTGACCCTGCTGAACAGGCACTGCACACAGCATCTACTCCAATACTCAACAACTCTACACTCAAAACTGCCATCTAGCTTCAAGTTCCTTTTCACTTTTATACCCTTTTTGATTTTTTTAGACTCACCCGATCTATGTAGGAATAAAATTCACAAAACTTGAGCATCAAGTCTTTTCTAGGCAAGGGGCTGACATATGCATGTTTTCTTTTATTTTTCCCAAAAACCTTGAAAGGTAAATATCATTAGTTCCTATTTAAAGATGAGGAAACCAAGACACAGAGAAATTAAATAATTTCCCAGGGACACACAGCTTAGAAATGGGAGAGCTGAGATTTGAACCCAGGTTATGGTGACTCTGATACTCTGGCTCCATCTGCTGCACCACCCGACACATACAATCACTGGCCTGTCTAGTGGATGGAGATGGGTATCTCAACTTTGTATATGACTTCTCTGGGCCTGGAGAATCACTCTGACACGGCCCAGCCCCTCCTCCTTAGATCATCTGGACAAGGAGATCCAGGCAATCTAGCCCAGGTGGGAGCCAGGGGCTCAGCTTGATGGAAGACTGGCCTGCTATGCCAGAGAAACCTCACTCAATGTTGATAGCCAAGACACTCCAGCTATAAGGTCCCAGGCTCAGCTCATGTCCCATTTCATCAGTTCTATCTCATTACAGAACTCTGTTCAGAAAACCAAGCACCAGGTGGCATTCCTTGGCCGTACTGCCTACAGCAAGTAAGAAAGCCCACTAGGGTCCCAAAGTTAACTCTGCTGCCATGTGGCCTTGAGCCACTCTCTTCACTTTTCCAGCCCTCATTTTTCTCCTCGTTAAAATGTCTGAAGGGTTGTCGAGAGGATTAGATATTGTTGTATATATAACAGAATATTATGAAAAACTATAGTCCAACAAATTTGAAAACCTAGAAGAAATGGATAAATTTCTAGAAACACACGGCCTACCCAAACTACAACAAAGTGATGTTGAAAATCTGAACAGACCCATAACAAGAGAAGAGATT
>NW_004443952.1:4344519-4353604 GCF_000243295.1 Trichechus manatus latirostris | reverse complement strand
AGAGGGTTGACATGTTGTGGAGTTGTTAACCAACGTCATAAAACAATATGTGTACTACTGTTTCATGAGAAACTATTTGTTCTGTAAGCCTTCACCTGAATACAATAAAAAAAAGAAAAAGAAATTAGTAAGTGCTCAAGAAAGAGCAGTCATTGCCCATCTTCCTCTCACTAACCCTTTAGTTTCGTAATTGGTTACTCCATTCATTCATCCATTCAGTCATTTTTCATTAATTCATTTTGAAAGTCATCTGTGTTATGAAACATCCACTTTGGAAATGCTCTAAGAGTTTATGCTTTTCTCCATTTCTCAGGTGTGAAAACTGAGGCACTGGGAGACAAACTGTCATGATAAAAGTCAACAACAATCCAAGGTCCATTAACTAAGTGTCCTGTTTCTACTAGTCTTTCCTACTTTCCCAATTTCTAGGATAATTTTAACCTCAACTGCCAGTTGTGTCCACAAACTTTGGATTAGGGCACATTCAAGCACCAGAATTAAGGGGAAAAAGCTAAGAGAAGACACTTCGGTTCTAAACTACACCTCAGCTGGAAGATGTGGCATAAACGCAAAGAGCCATCAAATTTTAAGTTGTGAGATTCCAGTCATAAATTCCAACTTCCCACCTAATATAGGAGTCTCGTCTTCATGAAAAGAAAAAAAAAATTAAGAAAGAAAAGAAAACAATGTCTGAATCAGATGAGAATGCTCTGCTACTAGGACAAATTTAAAACCCAGCTACACGTTTTTAGAAATGGCCATCTCTCCCCAGTTCTCAGGGATAAAGAGTTGATAGATAGAATTGTCACACATTTTAGTTTTTTCTCTCATACATTTTCCTAAACCTTTGGTGCCTGGCACAGCTTATCTTCAAGCAAGTGCCTACAGACAAGACAAATGAACAAACAGCATCGAATATAAATTGGAAAACTTGGGAATAGCCTTTTCTTATATACACGATCTTGGTGCTGTCAGTTAATACTGCAGACTTTAGGGTGGTCATAATTTCTGCTGGGAGAACTGCATCGAGTTTGAATGATGGAATTAAATCTAGTAATAGTTTTCTCTGTTCTGTGAAGAACACAACACCTTCCAGGTTCTCTGAAGCTGGTTGCACAGCTCCTAGCCAGGACACAGATGGTGTCTAAGATTCCTTCCAGCTCCATCAGCCTGTAGTTCTAAATGTAAATGAATGTGCTCCCAGTAAGAGGAACGCAATAACCACAAGAACCACACTCCTCAGTTTGCAAAGCATTTTCACATCCTTTAAGTAGTGATATCCTTACAAACTTCCACTCTATAGAGCCCAGAGGGGTAAGAAGTATTTCCAAGGGTCATGCTGGGAGTTGGAACCCAAAGCTCACAAGTCCTATGCAAGGGAGAAATGGTCAAGAAGTCATTGTAGCTAGACAGGCTGGGTCAAAGACTTCTTGGTCACTTTACTGCCACTCTGATGGAAGGTGTGTCAATGGAAAGGCTTTGGAATCAGCTACAGTTTGTAATGTCAACACATTTCTTACCAGCTACTGGACTTGTGCGAGTCATTTAACCACTCAGAGTCTCAGTTTCCCTGTGTGTTAAAATGGGGTTTGCAGTTCCAATTTGATAGAGATGCTTTGGAATTAAATAAGATGTTGAAATGCTCGTCACAGTGCCTGATGCAGAATAAGCCCTTTAAAAATTAGAGTTAATAATTATCATTGACAAAACTATCTTAAACCACCCAGATCTTCTGCTCCCCTGGGCAACATGTATATGTCTAGAATCTAAAGGGACGATCACTAGACAGAGTCTCCTCCTAGATTCATCCCTTTTGTAACATCATAGGGAAGCTACGTTATATGGCTCAGCACTCCTTGTGACTGCAGGGCCAATAATATTTTATAACTGGAGTTCTTCATTCAACACCATCAGTGGGTGCTGTATCCTGGAGTGGGTACAAGGGACATAGTGAGTATTGGACACTGTTCCTCCTTTAGTACACTGTTTAGTGGGAAAGACAGGTAAGCATAATGAAAATAAAGTGTGCTAAATGCCAAGGTAGAGAAGACAGTGCAAGGTGGCAAGAGAACACCAAAGATGTGACCTGTAATCCCTTTTGGGAATGCAAAGGTTATGGAAGATTCTCAGAGGAGGTGCCAAGTGATCTGAGGTTTATAGGATGTGGAATCAGTAAAGAGGATGGCATAAAGAGTAGCATGAGCAGGGTCAAACGGCAAGGAGGGTAGAGGATATCTCATACAGTTTAGTCCTTCTAGAGCTTAAAGTGAGAGATGATTTTATTGTCAAGAGAATCCATCATCAAGCTAGAAAAGAAGGGCCAGTTTCTCTACCTCTTCCCACCTCCTTACCCAGACCATAGTTCAAAAAGCCCATCTTTTTAAGAGTCCTGTTACCTAACTCCACTACGCTTCTCTGTGCCTGATACTGTTATGCCAGATGCCCAGGGCATAGGAGTCCTGGTAGTACAACTGGTTAAGCACTCAGCTGCTAACCAAAAAGGTTGGTGGTTCAAACCCACCCAGAAGCTCTGCGGGAGAAAGACCTAGTAATCTTCTTCCATAAACATTATAGCCGAGAAAACTGTATAAGGCAGTTCTATTCTGTCATATGGGGTCACTACGAGTCAGAATTGACTCAATGGCACCCAACACAGCAACAACAAGTGGCTACATGCAACGGCAGAGTCAGACAGACTTGGATTTGAACCTCCATGCTATTACTACTCACTGTGTAACTTTGGGTATTATTTCATAACTTTTCTGAGACCCAGTTCCTCATCTGTAAAGCCTATAACATAAATCTCCCTCAAGAATTGTGGGGGGGATTTTTTGGTTGTTAAAATTCAATGCCATAATATATGCAAAGTGCTTGGCACAGTACCCAAAACGGATTAAGTACTCAATGAAGTACAGCTTTTATTATCATTATTGTTATCCGGCTTAAGTGAGATAAGCCTGCAGAGGGCCTTGCACAGACTGAAAATTCAAAAAATACTAGGTCCTCTGCTTCCCTTCTGAGTAATTCATTGCTGTTGACTAAGGACCGTGGACTCTACTCCCCATTGTCCCCTCATGTTTAGATTTTACCATCATTCCTAGTCCCTGTAATATGCAGGACTTTCTGTCTCCATTCTACTTTGGCCAATTCCCATCATGGCCACACCCCAAATCTTGCCATAACCCAGGACTTGATATGGTGGCAACATTATCTTGGAAATACAGCTTCTGCTCATGGCCCTCTGTCTAGTTTCACGCCCTACTCTGTCATGTTCATCAAGTTTGTGCTTTGACTTCTAAGAGATCACCAAACCAATCCAAAAAAGCAAACTCGTTGCTGTTGAGTCAATTCCGGCTCATAGTGACCCTGTAAGACAGGGTAGAACTGCCCTACAGGGTTTCCAAGGAGTAGGCTGGTGGATTCAAACTGCCGACCCTTGGTCAGCAGACAAGTTCTAAACTACTGTGCCACTAGGGATCCACTGCAAGAGATCACCAGGTCTTGAATTTTAGGCATGTTATGGCAAACATTTGGGAAAATATATTTCTGCTGCTATCATTATGTGCTAGAGTAAGTTGTTTCTTTGGTAGCTGGTTGGAAAGAAAGGAAAAATCCCAGTCTCCTCCTCCTTATCACTCCTTTCCTCCCCAGATATTTAACCTTCTCTTGGTTTTGCTTGTTTCCCTAAAGAGTTAGTTTGGACTTCTCTGGTTGATCTGTTACCAGGGTTCACCTACATGTACCAGCCCAATTTGCCAAGAATATCTCATTAGCCAGATAATCACAATCACAATAATAATAGCATTTACCATTTATGGAGTGTTTACAATGTGACAGGTATTATTTTAAGGTAAGTACAGCATGATTTAATACAATCCTCAGACTTACCTGTGATACATAGAATTACCAACCTCATTTCATCACCCTTCCCTGCACCCACACTGTTACTATAGCCTTATTGTGGATGGAGTGTCCTTCTTCACCCCCTGACTTGGGCTTGGCTATGTGACTTGCTTTGGCCAATTGCATGTGAGTGAACTTTGATGACTAAGGTGCACCTGACCCAAGCCAGTGTCTTTTCAATTGCCTCATATGCGTGCGAAAGCTGGACAGTGAAAAAAGAATATAGAGGAATTGATGCATTTGAACTGTGGTATTGGAGAAGAATATTCACTATACTATGGTCTGCCAGAAGAACAAAATCCATTTTAGAAGAAATATAACCAGAATGCTCCTTAGAAGTAAGGATGGCAAGACTTTGGCTAGCTTACTTTGCACACATCATCAAGAAAGACCAATAGCTTGAAAGAGACATCATGGTTGCTAAATTAGAGGGCCAGTGAAAATGAAGGAAATGCTCAATGACATGGATTGACACAATAGCCACAACAATGGACTCAAATATACCAATGATTATGAAGATGGGGCAGGACCGAACAATGTTAAGTTCTATTATACATAAGCTCACCATGAACTGGAGCCGACTCGATGGGAACTAACAACATGTGGGTGGAAGTCAGCATGCATCAGTTACAAGCCTGGGCTTCAAGACATACCATTTATTTCAGATCACATAATGACATGTGCCACCACTATGAAGAGGACCTGTCACAGCTATCCTGCTGGTATCAGTAGGATGAGCGACGTATGGTAAACTCACAGATCTGTAGCATGAAGCAGAGTTACCCTATATCCTACAGCCTAGGTCGCTGACCCCAGCAAATCTATAGATGATGAGCAAACCCAGCTGAAATAAACACAGCACTCCATCCAATCCTCAGACATACGACAAATGTTTATTACTGGATGCCACTGAGATTTTGTAGTTATGTGTTAATGTAGCATTATTGTGGTAATGATCATCTCATACGCAATCTTTCAAGATACATACCCTTACTTCCATTTTACAAATGGGTAAAATGAGGCAAATAGAAGTTAGTCAACTTGTTGAGGGTCTTAAAAGTGTAAATAGTTATAAATAGCAGTGCTGGACAGATATCTTTAAATGCTACTTCATGGCTTGTTTCACAGTGGGACGAATTAACATGATTTAGTGAGCTGACTTCTATGCTGAAGTAGATGAGAGGAAGGGGCCCCATTCAGTCAGCCTTCCTTGCAGGTGATATCAGTGATAATTCTGAGGGTGATCCCATAAATGACACCCAGCTGAAACTGGGTGACCCTCTTCAGTGGCATAAAGACTATCAACACATCAGTTCATAGCTTTTAGGGATAGGCTATGCTTGCTGAAAGATGAACAAATGCTTTAAGGTAGTATATGACTGGGCACTGAACAAGGGATATAAAAATATAAATTTAGACTTGGGTACATTACTGACCCATGATATGGTGGGGGTTTGGTAGAGAGCAGGATATGGAATTTGGAGAATTCTCACTGCTTAACTGGCAGATTTTCCACCCATCTTTCTTTAAACTAAGGCAAATCCTCCCAGTGCAATAGGGCAGTTATAAATTTAAACACATGTAAGTCAACTATCGCAAATGGAGGGGATTTGGGAGTGAAATTAATGCAGCTGCATTACAAATATGTTCTATTTCTCAATATCAAACTCTTAAAAATAGACTGGCTAAATATATAGACAATAATGGATTGAGGCTGAGTTGGCGTTACTATTAGGCTCGGGATTTTCCATTTAATGACTTATAATTTCAATTTCCCATTTCTTCAAGACAGTAAGAGAAGGTTTGTTTCATTATTCGTAATTACATGCCACCACCACACAAAAACCCAACCAGAAAGCCAGAGAGCAAGTTCAGGGGTGCAGTAGAGAATCCTGAGTTGGAGACTCAGCAGGTCTGGAGACCCAGGAGATCTGGAGGCAGAAGATTCAGCTAAGCTGCCATGTGACTCCAGACACCTCACCAAGCCTCTCTGAGCTCCAGGAAATAAAAACTTCTGTCAGATGTGTGTAAAAGCATTTGGTAAGCTTGGCCACTATAATAGTTGGAAATATTGCCACTTCTCTATTACTAGTAAATATTACTAATAAAGAATGAACAAATCTGTCTTGGAAGAAGTACGACCAGAATGCTCCTTGGAAGCAAGGATGGCAAGACTGCATCTTACATACTTTGGACATGTTGTCAGGAGGGAATCAGTCCCTGGAGAAGGACATCATGCTTGGTAAAGTACAGGGTCACTGAAAAAGAGGAAGACCTTCAACAAGATGGACTGACACAGTGGCTGAACAATGGGCTCAAGCATAGCAACGATTGTGAGGATGGTGCAGGACCGGACAGTATTTCGTTCTGTTATGCATAGGGTTGCTATGAGTCGGAACAGACTCAATGGCATCTAACAACAATAGCAAGTGAAGAATGGAGTTCTAAACTCTGCTCTTCATGTCCTTAATCAGTGACAGTATACAAGCAAAGGGGTGAGATGAAACAACATGGTAAAAACATGGTGCAGATTATTTTATTACTATCTACACCAAAGTTCAAATCCTGGACTTCCTGTTAGCATCTGCTCACTCTTAGGTACAATGACATCACCTCTCTGAGCCTCAATTTTCCTTCATTTACAAAATGGAATGAGGATACCTACAAGGAAGATTTAAATAAGCACATAGTGATAACATTTAACTCACATTTGTTGAGTGTT
This sequence comes from Trichechus manatus latirostris, assembly GCF_000243295.1. Classification (NCBI taxonomy): domain Eukaryota; kingdom Metazoa; phylum Chordata; class Mammalia; order Sirenia; family Trichechidae; genus Trichechus; species Trichechus manatus. The sequence goes on along the minus strand of NW_004443952.1, from coordinate 4,346,979 downwards.
TACGCCAGGCACAATTACTTCACACACTACTCATCAGAAGCCTGAAAAATAGGTGGCATTATTATCCCCATTATGGGGACAGAGCCAGACTTGGAATCCAAGTTTGTCTGATTCTTTTGATCTAAACCACTGCTGAAATTACGCAAATAGGGGGAGGAGCAAAAGAGGACATGGAGCAGGTGAAGAGGGGATCAGCTGCGGAGTGTCCCAAGCAAGGGTGGCAGGGGGCTTCCCTGTGAATATGGGGTCAAATGTGCAGGCCAGGAATGATTTTTACTCCATGCCTAGATAATACTGAATATCTTCTTTTATTCTGCCTTGGTTAAAACAGGCTCAGCTAAGTATTATGGATACTTCTTTTCTTCTCTATCCCTTTCCCAGGGAGCAGCCAAAAAATTGAGCTAAGGCAGTAAAGAGGACTGGAAATCATGCCTTCAGTGGAGCAGAACGAATTCCTCCTCTGATGTTTTTTGGTAAAATAATAAAGATCCATCCTCCAGAGCCATTTGCACAGGCAGCCTCGTGTACACGGGTGGATGGGTCTTGAGGAATGCTTTCATTTTGCTCGATGTGCACAATGAGGTAGAGATGTGACAAAAGAAAGAGGTAGAGAGAGAGGGAGACAGACAGGCTGTGTTGGAACCTCCAAACTGGTCTTGTCTCATAGCAACACCAGAGATTTTGATAGCCCTCAAAGGGGGCTTGTGCTCCAGGCACTGTTCTGATAAGAAGATAGTCTAGGATTATAAACACCATGTGCTATCTGCCTTCTCTGAGGGTTTGCCTCCTCTTCCACACCCTTTATCTTTTATCAGTCACCTTCTGATTTAAACCTTCAGAAGTTGGACCATGTATAGCTGGATTAGGGCTAGATGTCCAAGCAGATTTTTTGGAGTTCTCACCAATAATGTAATTTTATATGAACACATTCAGCTAGGTGTCTGTGATGGTTAAGGTTGTGTGTCAGCTTGGCCAAGACATGATTCTAGTGGTTTGGCAGTTATGTAATGATATAGTTTGGCAGTTATATAACAATGTAATTTGGCAGTTATGTAATGATATACTCATCCTACATTTTGCGATCTGATGTAGTCATCCCCCATTTTTCAATCTGATGTGGGCAACCAATCAGTTGAAAAGGGAGTTTCCTTGGGGATGTGGCCTGCATTCTCTCTCTATATATATGGATATTCTGGCAAAGGTCGCTCTGGATCCTGCATCCAACTTGTCACCCTCTGACCTCTGGTTTTTGAAACGTGAGCCAGCAGCCTGCCATCTGGCCAGCAGATCATGGAATTTGCCAGCTCCCGTGACCCCATGAGGCAGCAGCCTTCTGCCTTACCTGTCAATTTTGGGTTCATCAGTCCCTGCAACTATGAGTCAGGAGAAGCCTCCAGCCTGAATCCTGACCCATGGATTTGGGCCTCCACAACTCTATGAGCCATTTTCATGAGCTAAATCTCTCTCTCCCCATATACACACATATATATATATGTGGATATATATCCATATCCATATATATGCATATACATATGATTCACTGGTTTTGTTCCTTTAGAGAATCCAGCCTAAGACAATGTCCTTCCCTCTTCTCCTCACTCACGTGATTTTCATTCAAGAGCTCAGGCATCAGAGAGCTCAATGTGAGTTAACAGTCATGTGACCCCAGAGAAAGCAACATGTCTTCTTTGGTTATACTAATAGAAGCATACAATCTAGAACTAAAAAGGGAAAAGCTCCACTCTATATTGATCAGACCACACCTAGAGGACAGTATTGAGATCTGAGTGCCAAATTAAGAATATAGTCCAGATATGAGAAGCTAGATTGATTTGGAGGCTTGCTATATGGTATAGAAGGAACAACAAGACTCTGTGAAGGAGCAGAAGTTAGTTACCTTCAATGATTTGAAAAGCTGTAGTACTAGTAGTATTTCTAATACTAACATTTATATTGCTATAGCTACATCCCATGTACCACTATCAACGCATTATATATATTTATTATTATAAAAGGGGATATTTTTGAGTGTTTACACTGGGCCAGACACCTGCTAAAGTGCTTTGCAGATATAATTTTATGTAAATCTCAACGATGCAATCTCCATTTACATTTCTTTTACAGGTGACATGCTCTTCTTCGGTGACTCTCACCGAAGAGGCTAGAACCCTGGATGTGTTCAGGGCTCTGGGCTACTGACAGCCCACATGCTCCTCCGCTTGGAGCCCTGGTGGTGCGGTGGTTAAGAGCTCAGCTGCTAAACCAAAAGTCGGTAGTTCTAATCCACCAGCCACTCCTTGGAAACCCTATGGGGCAGTTCTACTCTGTCCTGTAGGGTTGCTGTGAGTCAGAATCAACTTGACGGCAACGAGTTTCTTCTTTTCTTTGTTTTTTTACAGATAGGAAAACTGAGCATGATAGAGGTTAAGATTCTTGACTAAATCAGAATTTAAGGCACTA
>NW_004443952.1:4312613-4335338 GCF_000243295.1 Trichechus manatus latirostris | reverse complement strand
GGATTGTTGATTCTCTGTTTGGCTTAGTTTTTCGGATCTTTGTTGTGGAGGGACGGCGTGGTGCTTCTGCCTAGACCGCCATCTTGCTGGAGTCTCGGCACTATTGATATTTAAGGAGCCCTGGTGGCGCAGTGTTTAAGAGTTTGGCTGCTAACTAAAATGTCAGCTGTTCGAATCCACCAGCTGATCCTTGGAAACCCTATGGGGCAGTTCTACTCTGTCCTATAGGGTTGGTATGAGTCGGAATCGAATCGAAGACAGAGGTTTTTTTTTTTTTTTTTAATTGACATTTAGGGCTGGGAATTCTTTGTTCAGGGGGTTGTCCTATGTATTATAGGATATTTAGCAGCTTCCTTGGCCTCCACCCACTAGATACCAGTAGTCCCCTTCCCAGTTGTGACAACCCAAAGTGTCTCCAGATATTTCTGAATATCCCCTACGGGGCAAAATCATCCCTAGTTGAGAACCACTGGCTTGAGGTAACCTAGCTAGTAAGTGAAGGATGGGACTCCAAACTCAGGTCTGTCTGATACCAAGACCCATGATCTTAAAAATCCTTTATTAAAAAATAATAATAAGCATTATTTTATGGCCCTACGGTCTCACAGAACATTCTAAATATAGAAAGAAGAGCCTGCAGAAGTAGTAAGCCCTCTGGAAATTGAAGTCATCAGGCAGAGGTGACACATTGCAAAAATACATAGAAGATATTCAAGCATTAAATAAAGGTGGACTAAAAAGGTAGGTGAGATCACTTATCGCCCTTAAAGTCCATCATCTGTGAATTTAAAACTTGAGGTTCTTATTTTTATCCTAAGCGCCTTTTAATAATTGCAGGGGAGGAAAAAAATCTTAGTTTGAAACATCTTGTTAGTAAAATTCTGAACAAGTTCACTTTCTCTTACATGTATATAATCGGAAAGAAGCCATTCCCACCCCCTTTCTTCACCCCTCCAACACACACACACACATAGTTACAGACATTGTCCATGACTCTGGGCTCACAAACAATTGATTTGTTATCTGATGCTAGGCAGAAGAAGCTGAGATACAATAGCAAGTCATCAGCGGCAAACTGGCAAGTCTCCACTGGTTTGTAATGAGTTAATGATGCCTAAGAAAGGAAGACATTGACAGGAGAGGAGCCCACAGCCTCCCACTTGCCTCTTTTCACGGCCAGAGCATATAACCCCTGAGCTGTATCTGAACACAAATGAGGAAAGTGGAGGGGAGACAGGCACATCTCTAGCAATTAGAGACTGGAATGAAAAAAGACACATGGATCCAAGTCAGTAGGTAATCTGCTGGAAGCCAATCATCCAGATGGCATTTCAGAGTCAGTTCTCAAAAGAGTCTGATGATATAAGGAATTATACCAAGATGAAGTTAAATTAAACCTGGACTGAGTCTTGGGCTGAACATCAAAAAGAGTTCTTCAATTAACTGGTGACTCAAGCACAGGGAAAAAAAAAAAAAAGTTAAGAGGAAGGTGTGGAGTTCCAGATCCAGAAAGCCAAGTAGAGAGAGATGCCTATCTGTTTGGGTGACTTGAGCACTCACCTGCAAAAACACAGGGACTGAACCAACACTTTGATGCTGGGTATGACGTATCAAAGAAGGATGAAAGAGTTTCTGAGTGCCATATACAGAGATAGAGAAGTTCAAAGTCACCTTCAATTCAGAAAATGATGAGTCATTTAATATGACTAGAGTTCAGTGTTCCTAGAGGGATGCTACAGTAAATGAGGTGAGAAAGAGGTTGGGACCACATCACGCAGGGACCTAATGCCAATCTAAATGTTTGAACTGAAGTCTGTATAATAGGGATACATGAGAAGTTTTAAGCAGAGGAGTGACACTGTTAGAGATGTACTTAAGAAAGATCAACATGACAGGCATTGTGGAAGAGGGATTTTAGTGAAATGAATGGATGATGTTGATAAAAAAAGCTGAAATTTATTAAACCACTCAGTGCTAGAAACTGCTAAGCATTTTACCTGGATTATTCAACTTAGTACTCACAACAATTTTATGAGGTAAGTACTTCAATTATGTCCTTTTTATAGAATATAAATTTAAGCTTAGAATTCAAATTGTGCTCATGGTCCCAATGCTAATTACTGGAGGAGACAAGATACTAATCCAGGTCTAACTCTAGTAACTATGCACTTATTCAAGGAGGCTATTTAAGTGCAAATGATAGAAGACGTAAGTCCTAACAACAGCAATGTCAAAAGAAATAGAAAACAGGAAGATATTTGACAAAAAAATATTTAAGGGTTAGAATAGACAGGAATGGAAGGACTTGGATATCAATTGGAGGGCATAGAGGGATGTTATGAATGCATCCTGGTTTTCTGCTGGGAATGCCATATAATGAGCTGATTTAAGGATTAACTAGCTCTTCACTATAAGAAACCCTGGTGGCACAGTGGTTAAACACTCAGCTGCTAAACCAAAGGTCGGCAGTTCAAACCCACTAGCTGCTCTGTAGGAGAAAGATGTGCTAGTCTGCTTTCATAAAGTTTACAGCCTTGGAAACCCTATGGGACAGTTCTACTCTGTCCTATAGGGTCACTGTGAGTCAGAACTGACTCGATGGCAACGGGTTTGGTTTGGTTTTAGTTTCAGTCCACTATACCCCAATATACCCAGAAGTTGCCTGAATGTTCCCCTTTTTAATTACAGAAGAATGACTTGTCTGTGATGCATTGTTTATCATGATCAACTTGCATACAGAACTAAATCAAAATATTCAATACAGAAAAACAAAACAAAACAAGTCACGGCATCAAGAAATGTTTGTATCCTACCATTGACCATGGTAGGTGAGTGGTAGCAGGGCAGAGGTCATTGGGCATGTACTCTCAGATTTGGGCAGGACTGGAGAGAATTCAGGTGACAGACAAGGACAACACCGGTTTAGTAAGCAGGAGCGCTTGTGGAAGACTGAACTTGAAACACAGATAAACAGAATTCATGCAAATATTTACATTCACTTTCAATTTGCTCATCATGAATATCTAAGTGGCTTTGACTTATAAGTCCAATCCTTGCAGGGTCATTGTTCTCCTAGGCGCCAGATATATTGCTTGCTCTGACCTGTGTGCCCAACTTCAGCAAAGTCAGAAACCCTTTTCTCACCCTTGTCCTCCTGGTTATGTCTGACCCTCCCTATTTCATCCTCTCTGCATTCACAGCCCTCATTGACTTCCAAGCTAACTGTCTCCACCGATGTGTGAAAACGAACCATTTATGGGAAATGCCACGGAATGTTAATTTCATTTGGAATTGGGTAATTGCAAAAACTGCTTCCATTTTTTTATTATATAGAATGAGTAAGTATTGTATTAATAGTGCCATTTCCAATTATGAGCACAATCGCAGGCCTGTCGTCTGCTAACTATGGGTTATTTTTTATGGAGGATTTTTCTGAATAGTTTTCATTTTAAATCCCACCCCCATTCCCTTCTTTGCATCACTGTAATTAAGATAATGCACCATAATTATAAACACATATTGGAAGCTCAAATGCCAACATGGACTATCAAACTAGTGCTCTGTGCTTATTGTAATCTCTCAAGCAAAAAACAAAAAAAAAGTGTTTGTAGTCACCACTGATGGAGAAGAATGAAGACTGGCGAAGTCAGCAAGGAACTGGCCACAGAGTCCAGAAAACCTGGCGGGAATCCATGTCTAGTGAGCCAAGGGAGCTTGCTTGAATATTTCTAGGAGACAACCAGGACGCATGCTCAAAGTTTTTGGGTGTTGAGAAGAAAATTTATTGACCATCTTCCAAATGTCAGGTCCTTCACATACATGATCTGATTTCCTCATCAAGGCCACTCCATGAAGTTTATTTTTTATTACTATTTTACAGATGAAGAAACTGAGAATCTAAGAAGCTAAGGAAGTTAGACAACAGGGACAGCCAGAACGGGCAGCTGAGATTGAATCCTTGATTCTAGTATTGGTTAGCTATTGCTAGTAAGAACTACCCCCATTTTTTCATTGAAGATTTTATTAATGAAAGATTTTATTCATCCATGTGTATGTGGGTCACATAGCGGTCAGATTATTAGGCTGGGCTCAGCTTGCCACAGCTTCCAGACTAAGATGGGCTAGGAAGAAAGACCTGGCAATCTACTTCAGAAAATTAGTCAAAGAAAACCCTATGGATCACAACGGTCCAAACCTATTGTGCATGGGGTCATCATGAATCATGGGCTGACTCAGTGGCAGCTGATAAAAACAAGGATGGTGATGATGATGATGATGATGATGATGATCAGCATTCCCTTAGCTTGTAGCTTTCCTTGGGGAAAGCATGTAAAAATAATTCTTGTAGAAGCAGACAGTAAAGGGCTGGGAGATCAAAGGAGGAGGAAGCACTTCTATCTGAGGGGAGCTGGTGCAGTCTCTTCCTTCATAAACTGATTCTGAACTGATCCTTAAAGGCCCTGTAAGATTCATATGTGTGGAGGTGGGGAAGCAAAACCACAGAAAGGGTAAACAAAAGGAGAAAATGTAGAGGGAGAAATGGACAAAGGTAACAGGTACAACTGTCAAATAATGATCTCATTTCTTTTAGAATCTTTTGGTTTATCTAAGCTATTCCAGATTTATTATATCAATTGATCATTATAATAACCATGTATGATACATACAACAGTTGTTATCACCATTTTATAAATGAAGAAGCAGAGGCTCAAAGACAGTACATAATTTAACTTGGTAACCAGATGAAAAATGGAAATTCCAGCTGCAATCCCAATGTGACATATTAGATATGAAAATGAGTTGCAGACAGATCACCTAGGAGGCTATATGAAAATCAGATATCCAAGAGCCACTCAGTAAACAATTCCACCCTATCAGAGGAATGAGAGGTGACTTGAAGAAAGAATATATAGGGGATTCATTGCGTTACTGTAAGCCCCACCTCTTTACTGGGGGAGGGAATAGGTAATAGGGGAAGCAGAACTTCTTCGCAATCCTAGAGAAGGGCTCTTCCAGGGCTACTCAGAGAACTTCATGTGCCCAGTGGTCAAGTGCCCATGTCCAACTGCCACTAAGGAGATGTAAAGGGAGCAAGATGGGCTGGCCAGCTGCTCTGGTGAGAGTAAAGCAGAGGTGTCTACATAGGGACCAACCTGCACTCTCAGAGTGTCTTCAATGGTCTGGGTATAAAAATAAGTCAGAGAAAAATGGTGTGGGGCTGAAAGACACAATGGCTTTTAGGAGCAAGGACACTAAGCCAGACTTTTATTCTTGTTAGCTGTTGTCAAGTCAGCCTTCTGGCTCATGGCAACTCTATGCACAACAGAATGAAACATTGTACTGTACTATCCCCACGATCAGCTGCAGATTGAACCATTGTAATAGAGGGTTTTCGTTGGCTGATCTTCAGAAGTAGACCACCAGGCCTTTCTTCCTAGCCTGTCTTAGTCTGGAAGCGCCACTAAAACCTGTTCAGCATTATAGCAACATGCAAGCCTTCACTGACAGAGGGTTGGTGGCTGTGCTTAAGGTGCATTGCCAGGAATCGAACCCAGGTCTCCCATGTGGAAGGAGAGAATTCTACCATTGAACCACTAAACCAGACTGCTTAGGTTCAAATTCTGGATCCTTGACATTCTAACTGTGAGATCTTGGACAAGCTGTTTAGGCTCTCTAAGGCTCAGTTTCTTTATTTGCAAAATAGAGATGATAACTGTGCCTACATAGGATGCTATGAAGGAGCCCTGGTGGAACAAGGTTATGCCCTAGGCTGCTAATTGAAAGGCTGGCTAAACCCACCCAGCGCCTCTGCAGGAGAAAGACCTGGCGATCTGCTCCCGTAAAGATTACACCCTAGAAAACCCCATGGGACAGTTCTACTCTGCCACACGGGGTCACTATGAGTTGACAATGGACTCGATGGCATTTAACAATAACAACAACAGGATGCTATGAGGTTAAATGAGTACACATCTGTAAGGTACTCTGCACATTGTAAATGCTATACAAGTGTTAGCTACTAAAACTGTCTTAAGTTCAGTAAAATAAAGCTGCAGGGAGGAGTGAACAGACCTCACCAGAGAGAATCAGGAGAAATCACTGGATTCACAGAAATAGGATGCATTCAACCACACTGAAGGACATCATGGGAGGAATCATTAACGATGGGGGATGGTCCCTGCATCCAGGGGGGTGTATTAACTAGTAAGGAAGGTACACACAGGCTTACTTGTGTTTTTGATATGGTGAAATAACAGGTGAAATTGTGCACTACAGATTAGTAAGTAAGCACAAACAAGCCCACGAGTACCTTGCTTACTGGGTAATCCGTCCCTGCCTGCATCAGTCAGGTTCTCCGAAGAAACAGAACCAACAGGATATTGGAAACTCAGGCAGGATTTGATGCTGAAGTCCTGAGGCAGAATTTCTTCGCCAGGTAACCTCAGTTTTTGCTCTTTAAGGCCTTCAGCTGATTGGATGAGGCCCATCCACACTGTAAGGGTCATCCCCTTTACCCTTCACCAGTTTAAATTCAACTGGTTATAAATGTTAACCACATCTACAAAAGACCTTCACAGCAACACTTCGATTAGTGTTTGACTAAATAACCGGGTACTATAGCCTAGACAAGAGGACACATAAGAGCAACTATCACAGTCTCTAAGGAACACATGAAAATGCCCACAAAAGGCCAGTTATAATGTCTACCAGGTTAATGGAAGGGGAAGCCAAGTTATCACAGTGCCAATTAAGTAAGACCTTTCCCGCTCCTCTTACTTTTCCTCCCTGCTCATCCTTACCCCAGCCCCAGAGGGGTTAGAAACAATAGCTAAAATGTAGAGGAGGAGATAAGTGAGAAGAGAGAAACAAGCAAGTTTGACCTACCTTCCCCCCACCTTGCAGCTGCCAAGACAGCTGCAGTCCTAGTTGGAAGAGCAGAAAGGAGGCTCACCATTGACTCGAGATCGAAGGGTTGATTATTATATGACATTGGATATTTCCGAACTGAGACAGCGTTTTGCCACATTATCTAATACTGATCGAAAAAACTGTTAAACTGTCAAGGTTTTAATACCGGAGCAGAAGGGAAACTAATAACAACTCAACAAACTTGAAAGTGTGATAAGAAAAAAAACCAAAGATGCTTTGTGATTGTGTCTTAAGGATCATTCTTGTACAACATACTGGGTTACACATTTCTATACCATTTTTGTTAAATTCACTCTTTTATTACATGTATACAGCTTTCCCCCACTTTACCTAGGACTTTCAGTGTTGTTTTGTTTGTCTGTTTTTAATTTCAAAGGGCCATCACAACATATCACCTAGTTAAAAATTATTCAGCAGTGCAGTGGTAGAATTTGACTTGAGTCTACATTTACCAACTCATGAGCCATTCTCCATAACCATGAGCAGTCAATATATATAATTTATTAAGCTAAATAATGCACTTTCTTACCTTTAGGTCAAGTTTGGTTTGACCATGAACAACTCTTTCTTCTATTAGGTTAGATACTTTTGCTATATGCTCCCATCTTATCATTAACTCCTGCTCTTGTAACACTTCATGTTTGTAATGACGTATGCTTTCTACCTTCCCTAATTAAAATGAGTTCCACATGGGTGAAGACCATGTTTGTACAATTTACTACTGTTCTTCCATTGACCAGCATAGTGCCTGGCACATAGTAAAACCAGTTGCCATCAAGTCCATTCTGACTCATGGCAACCTCATGTGTGGCAGAGTGGAACTGCACTCCATAAGGTTTTCAATAGCCGTGATCCTTCGGAAGTAGATCGCCAGGCTTTTCTCCTGAGGCAACTCTGGGTGGATTCGAACCACCAACCTTTCAGTTAGGAGCTGACCACTTAACAATTTGTGTCACCTAGAGACCCCGGGATAGTAGGCACTCACTATATGTCTGATGAATGAATGAATGAATGAAAGAACTGGGACTCTTATCATCTTCACTCTGAGTTTCAATGCACTGATCTCATGTTAAGTGATTCTTGATTTGTAAACTATTAGCTTAATGCATAAAATTTTGTTTTTAAATACATTACCAATAAAAAAGAAAAAGTCATGTTCCTTGGCTTTTAAAATCAGTTTTAGAGGTATGTGAAACCTTCAAAACCATCATTTACAGATGGAGACACTGAGTCCCACAGAGTGGAAATGACATCTGAGGCAGGGCCAGCATGAGAAGGTGAGCAGTCATCCATCCCTAAGTCCAGTGGTCTTTCTGCTGCCCCCAGCTGCTGAAGAACCCTTGGGTCCTGCATGACTGTTTCTATGGATTCACACTCCAGGGCATTACCTGGTGAGACTGTGTCTGAGTGTAAAGGAAAAGTGAACAGGAGCCTGGAGGAAGCTTCCATTCTGGCATTAATGAGCACATGGCAGAATCCCAGCCTAATGCTGCGTGAAGTCTGGCAAAGATCAATAACCACCAAGTCAAAACAGATCTTCAGCCTCTTGGTCTCCCAGGTCCCTGTCCCCAGCCCTTCCAGGCAGCCAGTGGGCCCTGAAGTGTGTTATTCATGGCTGGATTTGAAGCCGGTAATGAAATGTCTTTATGAAGCATGAGCCTGAGTCAGAGCAGCTGAGGTTCCTCTGGGCACAGGAGACAGGGCTCCCTGATTTCACAGCAGGGCACCAGGCCCTGGTAAGGCCTCACCCCTCCTGGTGGGAACTCTAATCGGAGCCCTTCCCCCACAACTGGGCATCTGATTCTCAGCAGGCCTGCAGGAGGACAAATGGTGATGGCCAAGATTTACGGAGTGTCTCCCCATGTGCTAAGCACGTATACAGATTGTCTCATTTATTCCCACCGTAATCCTATGAGCTAAAAAGCTTCTTATCATAGCCATTTTATGGATGAAGAAATTGCCACTCAGAAAAGTTAAATAACTAGCATAGAGTAGAGGAAGAATTTGAACACACAGCCTGACTTCAGAGCCCACGCTGATAACCACTGAGCTGCATAACTTGGTGACATTACAATAGCTTGGAGGGGGGTGAAAAGTCACAGCCTTCTCCTCAAAATGCCTCTTTTATGCTGCCCTGGAGTCTCTTGGTGGTGCAAATGGTTAACATGCTTGGCTGCTAACCAAAAGGTTGGTGGTTCATGTCTACCCAAAGGTCTGGCGATCTATTTCCAAAAGATTACAGCCACTGAAAATTCTGTGGAGCGCAATTCTATTCTGACACACATGGGGTCACCATGACTCAAATCAACTGTTTTTTTTTTTAATGCTGCTCTGCTCAATCCTCGTCTCCCTCACCACATGCATTCACACTCATGCATAGTGTGTATGTGTGTAATTTTGTTGAACACTTAGCATGTGTCTTGTATAATTTTAGTACTTCACACCCAATATTTTACTTTGGCCTCTGCAAGGTAGGTATCACTACCCTTGCCTCATCAATGAGGAACCAGTGACTCAGGGAGGTGGATCACTTCCTGGAGGTTACCTTCCCAGCAAAAAGCAAGGCTAAGATTCTGAGGGCAAGACTTGTGCTCCTTTCAAAGTGTCCCAGTGTAGGCCTCTCTCACTGTCCGAGCTTGAAATGATTCCCTCACCTCTGAACACCCACTCCTCTTTCTTTGTTCCTCTCTCATGGAATATGGTACCCCGTAGCGTGAATGCTTGATAGTCACTCATGTTAATGAATTACTTGGACCTTGAGACTACAAGTTCCTGAGAGTAAGGGTCATGTAATTTATCCGCATTCCCTACAAGCCCTTCGCCCAGCACTCTGCACAGTATATTGCTGTTGTTAAGTATTGTCGAGTCCGTTTCAACTCATAGCAACCCTCTGTACAATAGAATGAAACACTGCCCGATCCTGCGCCATCCTCACAATCATTGTTATGTTTGAACCCATTGTTGCAGCCACTGTGCTGATTCATCTCTTGGAGGGTCTTCCTCTTTTTCACTGACCCCCTACTTTACTAAATATGATTTTCTTCAGGGACTGGTCCCTCCCGATAATACGTCCAAAGTACATGAGATGAAGTCTTGTCATCCTTGCTTTTAAGGAGCATTCTGGCTGTACTTCTTCCAAGACAGATTTGTTCGTTTTTCCGGAAGTCCACGGTATATTTAATAGTCTTTGCCAACACCATAATTCAAAGGTGCACACTATAGGTATTTAAAATTCCACTAGCAAAGCACTGTCCGCTTTCTCCATACCATCAGCTGTGATTTGCTGAGCAAGTCACTTCACGCTTCTTCAACTCTCCTCTCCATGTCTAACAAAATGGGATAACACCACCTTCTTATAAAATTGGTTTGAAGATGAAATGAAAAATTAGATGTACAGTACCTAGTATAATACCTAACACAAAGTAAATGTCCAGTTTAAAAAAAAAATCTGTGATCATGGGAACATATGCACTTGAAGCAACACACTGATTATCTGAGGTTTCTAAACCTCTAGAACACAATCCTGGACTCAAAAAAAAAAAAAGAAAATCTCTGGAATGAAATAAAGAACACATGTACTTGCCAGTTAGTACTCATAACAAATAGTTCTTAACTTACTAGTTAACTGGCTTCTCGATATACAGGCATTGGGTCTTATCAATGAAAATAATAATGATGATGCTGATAGTAATATCAAAGATCTGGTAACACTCTATAGCTTTAAAGTGCACTCATTTATTAGGTGTGGAGTGGAAGGGGAAGACCAAAAACAAAGGTGCAGGCATGGAGACTGAAGGCTCAAGTCCAGGGGAGGAGCCAAGAACATCTAGAGTTTTTTCTCTGATTCTGCAAAGCCTCTGGTTGGGCTCCATGTCTCCCTCCTCTCCAGTCTCACCCTCTCTAATCCACCTTCACACTGTAGCCAGTGTGATCTTCTCAAAATTCAAATGTGATCTTTGGATTCACCAGTTTAAAGATCTTCTATGGTTTTCCACTGTCTTAAGGACAAAGCCTGTACATGGCTCACAAGGAAGGCCCTTTATGACCTGGTCCATAACCATTTCCTCATCATTTGTCACACTCTACTCCTTCGTGATCCAATTTAGCCTAACCAAACTTCTCACCGCTCCTTCAGCACACTGTCTGTTCTCCCTCCTACCTCAGGCCTTCCTGTCCCCATCACTCCCTTAGCTAAGTGCTATTCATGCTTCCGATCTCAGGTCAGCTCTCTGTTCCTCAGAGAAGTCCTTGCTGACCCTTTGGGCTAGATGAGTGATCTGTTAATGGCCCATAAAACCCAAAACCAAACTCACTGCCATGGAGTGGACTTCAACTCATAGCAACCCTATAAGACAGAGGAGAACTGCCCCATAGGGTTTCCAAGCTTGTAAATCTTTACAGGAGCAGACTGCCCCATCTTTCTCCCACAAAGTGGCTTTTTGCTTAGCAGTTGAGGGCTTAACTACTGTACCACCAGGGCTCCATAAACGGCTCATAGAACCACCTAATTTTTTTCTCTTAATATATGCCGATAGTTCAATAGCTTCTTCCCCACACACTGCAAAACTCCTTAGAATCAAAGAAGATAGCTCGTGTCTCAGAGCTCAGCACAGTACCAGGGGCATAATGTGATGCTTGACTCCTTTCTTCTCTCTGCCTCAGTTTCCTCAAATGGAAAATGATGTTAAAAACATCCATTCTGTCTGCCACACTCAGTTCATGTGAAGATAAAAGGACATGTATAGGAAGAGTAATTTTGCAACTTTCAATTGCTGTCCACATAACAGATATCTGTCTTATTATTTTTTAATTTAGAGATATCCCAAAAAGGCAAAATCAAACTACACCAAAAGATAACCAGGAATTTTGAGAGGTAAGATAGCTGTATTTAGAAAAATTCTGTAAGTTAAACCCTGAATACCAAAAATCCCTTGACAAATGGAATATACTCTATCTATCTATCTATCTATCTATCTCATTAGTCAGACTCTGAAAATTCCTTGACAAGTGAAATTCTGATCCTGAAAACCCTCACATTCCTTGACAAGTGAAATTCTCTCTCTGAGATACATCTATATATCCATCTGTCTATCTGTATTATGCTGATCACACTCAAATATTTTTTTTCTCCAAGCATCTTTCCCTAACTGCTAAATTCTTCTGCGTACAAGAAGCAGTGAGATCCATATGATCATGAGTCATCCTCAGTTAAACCAATAAAACATCATTTGGCAAGTACCTTCCGATGTCCAGGAGACTTTGGAGTAATTTAAATAAATTCCCTAAAACCTCTGTGTTTTTCTTCCTCTATTTTAACCCAACTTTGCTTAACACAAGGTCACGCTAAGGAAAGAAGCAATGCCAAAACACAGCATAGTAAATGCTTAAAATAATGTGGGGACATGAACTCATAAACCAAAAAATGACTTTCTGGGAGTTTGGAAATTCAACTGGAAATGTCACTGTCTTTCTTGAACCTGAGTGTGGTAGGCAAAATAGACTTAGAATCAGACACACGCACACACACAAAATCCATTCAGTAGATAGTAAGCACCTATTATAAAAACAGGTCTGGACAAGGCAGACATTGACTCTATTCTCAAGAACTTATATTCTAGAAAGGGAAGCAGACATGAAATCAATTATTGAAATAACAAACTAAAGGATCATGGAGGAACAAAGAAAATGATGGGTATGCAAACACTTTACAACCTAAAAAGGCTGCCCCCATTAACTAAATTAATGGGAATAAAAGTTACCTAATTGGTATTTTAATTTTTACAAGGGAATGGATAGTGTGATGGATGCCTATGGTCACAGTCCCTTAATGGCAACCTGATGTAGTATGGGGGTTCTTATCCTTGGAGGAAGGAGCCATCGTGGCACAATGGTTAAGTTCTCAGCTGCTGAATGAAAGGTTGGTGGTTTGAACCTACCCAGCGGCTTGGCGGGAGAAAGACCTAGCTATCTATTAACATAAAGACTACAGCCTAGAAAACCCTATGGGGCAGTTCTACTCTCTAACACACGGGGTAGCTGTAAGTCAACTCAAAACTCAACTCGCTAGCACCCAACAACAACATACTTGGTGGTAGGAGCTTGGTGCCCTTGAGAACAGAATGAAAGAGCCCTTTCCTTACAAAAAACATGCAATGCGGGACAACTGTCCATACTTCTCACTGGTTTCCAGGTACACGTGTCCTGAAGTTAGTCCATGGACCCCAGACTAGGAACTCCAGGTTTAGTAGAAAGAATTCAGTCTTTACAGCAGTCCCTTTCCAACTTGTCAGACTATAACTCATAGTAAAATACATTATTTTATATTGCTACCCAACTGAACCAAAGTTGCATGAAGCAACACTAATGCAATATACTATAATGATTTCTATTCTCTCCTTCTCTATTTTATTTTATTGCAGTTTGTTATCTCATGTATTAAAAACCCATTAAGTTGAGCCTTACTTACATTTGAACAACAAAGTTTAAAGAATGACAAGCATACATGTGAGTCTTGCCTCTGTCAATTCATTGCTGATGTGATCTTGGGCAATGCACTTCCTCTCTGAGTCTCAGTTTCCTCAGCTGTAAAATGGGGATAAAAATGCCCACTTTAAGAGTTGAGAGAATGAAGATGTTACTCTGGAAAAGCACTAAGTAGATCACCTGGCACAGAATAGGAGTTCAATAAATGATAGTGATTATAAACAAAGGACGCTAATGGGAGAATTAGAGCATAGCTAAATTCCTCTTGCAGAAGGAAGAAAAAAAATCTCATTCATTTTCTACCCAGGGGGTCCTTCTGTTTTCCAAACATAGCTATTTGCTGGGGAGGGGAACTTGATCCAAATGTCTCTGTTTGCTGTGACAGGATTTATAAACAAGTAGAATGCTTTATCAAACATTTATAGTTGTGTGTGTGAGTCAAAAAAAAAAAAAGGAATAAAGGCACGTGGGCTTAGGTTTATTTATTGTCACTCCCTGTTTTCCCTCTCCAGTCGCAATTTCATAGCTTAGCTTTCATTTGCTTATGATCCTTCTTGGATAAACTTCACTTCCAACCAGAGGGTATTAATTATTAAAACAGAGATCAAAAAAAAAAAAAAGCAGCCCACAGTGTTCCTCCTAGACAATGACAGGAGGATGCAGCAGAAGGAAGCCACCAGAAGGCGGCCTTGGAATTGCTAACACATGTATTCCAACAGAGCCAATCCTTAGGAGAAGTCATCTGAATAAACATTCTGTGGGCACCTACTATGTGCAGCATGGGGGCTGTGCCAGACACAATGGGTGCTAAGGGGCAAAGATGGTACAGATGAATTAGACACAGTTTCTCATATTCATCTCCCAGTAAACGGAGAGAGCTCCCAGCAATGGGAGGAAGGAGGTGTGTTAACACCGAACTACAAAGGTGACTACTGCCTCTGAGCAAAGTGCGTTAGGAATGGGAGAACTGAAGGAATCCCTCTTAGGAGGCATTCTCTGGGGAAAGAGCAGCTTTGAGTCAGGCAGTCTCGGGTTCAAATCTCTGCTCCAGCACTTACTCACTCCGTGATCTTGGACATGCTACAGTAATCTCATTTTTGACACAGGTGTGATAATACCTCCCTGGCAAGGTCATTATGAGGATTAAATATGAAAATTCATGTGAAATACTGGACAAGTTGTAAGTCTTCATTAAATAGGAACTATTTAATAGTAATAATATTGGGCCTAACACATTGTCCACCAGCCACTCCTTGGAAACTGTAGGGGCAGTTCTACCCTGTTCTATAGTGCCACTATGAGTTGGAATTGATTTGACAGCAATAGCTACATAGTAGGTTCTAAATAAATATTACTTCCTCATTTCCTTTGCTTCAGATTATTAGTTTGACTCCAAATTGTACTCACCTTCCAGCAATCCCAACTATAGTATGTTTGCACATCACTGATATCCTGCCTCCTCCATCAAGTATATTCACCTGACCTGACCCCAGTCTCAGACTGCTTCCGAATTCATCCATTAATTCATTTACTCATTCATTAAATATTGATGATTCTCTGTGAGAATACTGATGTAGGCACTTGGGATTCAGCAAAGAAGAAAGACAAACCCCTACCTGCACCAAGCTTGCATTCTAATGGGGGAAAGAGTGGCAATAAACAAATGAATAAGTAAAATATCGGTATGTCAGGTGGTGATAAACACTAAAGAGAAAGATAAGGCAGGGAAAAGGGAGAGGAATTGCTGGGGGTGGGCAGTGCTATTTAAGATAGGGAGACCAGAGAAGGCCTTATGAATAAAGTAAAACTGAGCAGAGACCTGCAGAAATCACTGACGCAGGTGAGTGGCTAAGGGAAGGGAGTCCCAGGAGAGGGAACAGCAGGTGAAAATGCCACAGCATGCTTGACCTCAGACTCTGGTTTTCTGGAAGGAGGGAGGGAACAGAGTGATTTGATTTTGCAAAACAACTCTGCTTTTCCCACACACTAATATAAGCACTTGGCACCGTGCCAGGTGATATTTATCCAAAGCCCACATTAGATTCCACAAATACATTTACAAAGAGACAGAAGCTTGGTTGTGTGCCCTACTCAGTAACTCGTGGGGAGGGAATATGGCTCTACGTTTGGCTCCAAGGGGCTGGCGACTGCACCACCAGCCAAGTCATTCTCAGGTCCTGAGCTCTGCAAGGATGTGAACTCTCAGCAACATCCAAGAGTGCAAACTTTGGAATAATCACTGACTAGGTGAAGAGCCTTAGTGGTACAATGGTTAAGTCCTCGGCTGTTAACAGAAAGGTCAGCAGTTCAAATCCACCAGCTGCTTTGTGGGAGAAAGATGTGGCAGCCTGCTTCCGTAAAGACTACAGCTCTGGAAACCCTATGGGGCAGTTTTACTCTGACATGTAGGGTCGTTATGATTTGGAATTGGCTCGACGGCAATGGGTTTGGTTTGGTTTTATGGTAGGGCCTTGCAGGAGGAATTCAAACTAAATATGACTAGAAACAAAATAAGAAAAAGAGAAACAAAAAGGAAACATGGAATAGAAATGGTTCTCAGAGTCCAATAAATTGAAATGCTCACAGATATGAAACGTCTTCCAGAGTACAAGTTAGGCCCTAGTATTATATTCAAAGAGCACAGGCTCCAGAGGGATTCTGCCTGCCTTCCTGTCCTAGCTGTGTGACTTGAGGAAGGTTCCTTAACTTCTCGATGCAGGAGTTTTTCCATTTATAAAATAGGGGTAATAACAGAACTTATTTTAAAGGACTGGTGTCCTAACACCGAAATTAGTTAATCTGGATAAATGGTTAGCATAGTACCTGGCTTGGAGTAAACTATCATGAAAAGTTAGTTAGTGTTTAGGGGAATGGATATATAAATGTTAGTAAATTCATAAAATGGAATGCTACACAGCAATATGAATGCATGAATTATTGATACCTGCAACAACATGGATGAGTTTTACAGATGATAGGCTGAGTGAAAAGAAGCCAAACACCAAAGAGTACACACTGTAGGAGTTCATATGAGATAAAGAATAGGAAAAACTAACAGATGATGGGAGAAGTCAGAATACTGATTAACTCTGAGGGGTAATTATCGTCTAGGAAGGGACAAGAAGGAAACTTAAAGGGTGCTGGCAATATATCATAGAGCTATCCAGCAGAACTTTCTGTGATGATGGAATTGTTCATATTCTGTGCTGCACAATACAGTAGCCACTAGCCACGTCTGGCTATCGGGTACTTGAAATTTGGCTTGTGAGACTGAGGAACTGGATGTTTAAGTTTATTTAATTTTAACTAATTTAAATGTAAATAGCCACATGTGGCTGGTAGCCACTGTATTGAGAGGCATAGGTTTATATCTTGACTTAGATGGTGGTTACATGAGTGGATACATATGTAAAAAAAAAAAGTTATTGAGTATACTCTAAAGATTTATGAAATTTTTATCATTCCACTGTATTTGGGTTATTCCTTAAAAGTTAGCTAGTATTATTAATCTAAATGCATTAACTCATATGATTCTCACAAGCTCAAGGTAACACAGGGAAGACAATTGTTCCCATCTCTATAGTTGTTCAACTGAGGCTCAGAGAAGTGGACATGATTTGTGAGGGGTCACATAGCTTGTAAGTGACAGTAGGCAAGGCGTCCAATCCAATCCCTCTTCTCACCAATGAGAGAAAGATAACTCAAAATTACCTGCTGAGATTATTTCATTTGACAATTCATTCAATCAACATATTTACTGAGAATCTGCTAAGTGTCAGGCACTGTTATAGGTGTTTTAAATGGAGCAATGGACAAAACAGGAAAAAGTCCCAGCTTTCATGGAAATTGCATTAAAAATCTTTCCTCACTTCTGGCCACTGTTTCAGGGTCCCTCACCTGAGGTGACTTTGGTCATGGGCCAAACTGTATACAATCAGACATATCTAAATATGTACTGGTTGCCAGTTTTCTCTCACTGAATCCTAGATTTGAATTCTGCATATTTTCTGAACCAAATAATCTACTAGCTTTTCTGTGCCTCAAGTTTTTTATTTATAAGAACCGAAAAAAACAAACCCTTTGCCATCAAGTTGATGCAGATTTATAGCGACCCTATAGGATACAGTAGAACTGATCCTGCGGTGCGATGGATCATGTTTGTGTGGTCTTTCTATCCATGGTCTTGTAACTCCCACCCAAGTGACTGTGTGATAGGGTAATTGTGGCCCACCAAAGGGATTGGTCAAGTTTTACCACCCTGCTGGGCTTGAAATGAGTCACCCTAGAGAAGAGAAAAAGATAAGATCCCACCACAAGCAAGCAAGAACAGCCAGGAGCCAGCACAACCTTTGGACCCAGGATCCCTGCACTGAGAAGCTCCTGGAACCAGGAGACAGAGAGAGCTGTAACACTGAAGGCAGTGAGAAGTGGCAGCAGAGACCCGGCAGCAAAGACCCAGCAACACAGACTCAGCACAGGAGATGGTGTGGTGGGCTTCCTGACCCACAGAAAGAGAAAGCTGAGTGCCTTTGGGCAGAGGCCTAGGGCCAGGGAGAGACATGCCTGCGATTACGAGCACAGCTGGGAAGAGGCTGTGCTCATGGAAGAACTGTATCCTGAGTGTTCCTGAGCCTAAATTGTAGCTGTTACTTTCCTAATAAGCCCCACAATTGTAAGTATGGTCTGTAAGCTCTGTGTGGCCATTGCAATGAATTATTGAACCCAGCAGAAAAGTGGAGAGTGCCGTGGGAGGGATGGTTGGTGTCAGAATTGGTAAAGATGGCGGAGAGAGGAGTCATGTCTAACCTCCACCTCATAGGAATCAGCCTTGGGCTGTTGATCTTGATTCTCCTTCTCTCTTGTAAAGTTAGAGGAGGTCAAACATTGCTCCCATGCCATTTTTATAGCTCCATAGGGTTTCCAAGGCTGTAAATCTCTACCGAAGCAGATTGCTTCATCTTTTTCCCTCGGAGTGGCTGGTGGGTTTGAACCGCTGATCTATCAGTTAGCAGTTGAGCGCTTAACCACTGCTCCACCAGGGTGCCTTATTTACAAAAGAAGAGATACAAGAAGACATACTGGGAAAATACTAACTAAAAGAAAGCTAGTACATTAATATTAGGACAAATAGATTTTAAGGCAAAAAGCATAATTAGCAATGAAGATTCTAATTAATGGGTAAAGATGAATTCTCTAGGGGGGAAAAAAAGAGCAATCTAAAAATTTATTCACTTAGCAACGTAGCCCCAAATATATAAAACAAAAATTGGCAGAAATGAGTGAAATTGGCCAGTGTATAATCTGAGTTGAAGGTTTTAACACATCTGGACCACAACTGACAACAACAATAAAAAACCAAGTACAGAAAAAATTAGATGTAGACATTCAGATCAATAAAATTAACAGGTAGGATCCAATGGTTATAGATGAAAACTTCTGCCTGACAATTTGAAAATAGATGTTGTTTCTCAAGCACACAGGAACTATTTCAAAAAGTAGTCATGTCCCAGGGTACAAAGGAAGCCTCAGCAAATAATAAAGAATTAATCACATTCATGTCATATTCTCTCACAAAATACAGTAAATGCAATGTCAATAACAAAAAGTTAAATATATATATGCTTAGAAATTTAAACAAAAGTATTTCATATAATAAATGGTTTAAAGAAGAAAGCCAAAAAAATGCAGAATATGTAGAACTAAGTATCAACACACACTACATAGCAAAACATGAAAGCTAGAGATAAAGCAATACTTAGAAAAGAGTTACAACCTTTTTAAAAATTTTATTTTTGTTGTTACTGTTGAGAATAAACACAGCAGAATATACACCAATTCAACAATTTCTACATGTACAATTCAGTGACATCGGTTACATTCTTGGAGATGTGGAACCATTCTCACCCTCCTTTTTTAAATTGTTGCTCCCTCATTAACACAAACTCACTGCCCCCTAAGTTTCTTATCTAGTCTTTCAAGTTGCTGTTGTCAATTTGATCTCATATAGATAGATGTTAAAAGAGCACAATGCTCAAGGCAGATATTCTTTACTACTTAAGTTAAACTATTTTTGGTGGCAGTTATAATCTTTAATGAAGATATTCAGAAAGAAGAAAGATTGGAAATTAATGAGCTAGGCATTAAATCCAAGAAGTTAAAAAAGGATATCATGGAATTATAAAGGATGTAGAAAGAAGGAAATAATTAATGATACAGAAAAGAAAGAATATAGAGTATCAACAAACCCTGAGCTGGTTCTTTTAAAAAACTAATAAAATAGATAAAACACCAACAAGATTGAGAGAAGTGGCCCAAGTAAACCCATATTTGGAATAAAATGAGGCGATCATTACAGAAATGGTAGGGATTTGTGGTTATATGAATAGGTACATGCATATACACACATACATACATATCACACATATACATATGCACGTACATATATAATACTATTTACTAAGTATTTAGCAAATATCATTAAAAACACAATGCATGATATCCATAAATGAGAAAACATAGACAAAAAATTGATGATTTTCAGGAAAAAGTATCAAATACCAACACTTAAGAAGAGATGGAAAACTGCAATAGCCATATAAATAACAAATCAGTAGTAAGAAATCTACCAACTAATCAACAAACAAAAATATGAGGTACAGACAGAATTAAGAATAAGTTCTAGCAAACTTTATGCGATATTCCACGTTTCATATAATAGTTATGCATACAAATAGTTATATCATAATAGCATCATAGCAGAAGAGGGAAAGCTGTGTAAAACCCATGTTTTATGTAGCTAGGATAATGCTGATATTAAAACTTGTCAAAGATGGTAGAAAATGTAAGGATGATTTATTAATAGTATATATATTACTGTAATGCACCATACAATCAGGTTAAAGGAGAAAATATATGATAATTTCACTTGATTTAACCCCCATTCATGATTTTTAAAATTCTTAGTAAACTAGATTAGAAGGGAAATTTCTTTACTCAAAATCTTAGGAATGTTTACTATTTGATTATCTACCAAAAACCTACAGAAACATTATACATAATGATAGAAGTTTGGGATTATTCTCTTTAAATTCAGGAACAAGAAAATGACTTTCTCTGTCATCATTTTTACTCATCACTGGATAGAAGGCCCAGTTTATAAGTGCAATAAGACAAGAGAAAACAAATACAAGATATACAGATTTGCAAAATGATGATTCTTGGCAAATATGATTTTTTTCTATTTGAATATGAAGGAAAATCTAAAGGCAAGAAGTAATAAAATAATGCAGCAAATTTACTAGATTCAAGATCAATCAAAAAATAGTATTTATAAATGCAAAAAAATGAAATTAAATTAAAGGGAAAATATATAATTTGCAATAGTAACAAAAGTAGTAATGTTCCTAGGAATTAGATATAATAAAAAGGATGTGATATGTGGGGTAGATTGGCTTCACCTCCAAATGGTTAAAGACAAAAAAAGATGTGTGTCGAGCACAAGGGACAGCTATGCCCCCAATGCCACTCACTAACTGTTCAGGGCAAGCAGAGAAGGAAGGACATTTATGCCCTGGAAGGGACTAAATCAGAGGGGCAAGGTTCTCTGGTCCTGCTGGCAGGGGAAGGGTGGGGCACTCACAGCCTGTCCAGCCCAGTGCCAGATCCCTCACATTTAGAGCTAACTAATGAAGGGCTCAGAGAAGGAGCAGGCAGGGGAATCAAAGCACCAAGTACTTGCAAAACAGCATCTGCAGGGGGAGAGCACTGGACCCAGCTGGGCCGTGCGGAGTGGTGTGGGCCATAATTAAGTTATTAGACACACACCACTGCAGCCTGGGTGCTTCTGGGCTGACCACCCAAGGCAGGGCTGGTTCTCTGGGTGGCTGATGACTAAGGATTCAAACCAGACTGCCTCCAGCCCTCTCACAGCCCTCTGTACAGAGGTTTTCATGCCATTTTGTCCTTCTTCCTTTATTCTTTTGTAAACATGGTGGGCCAGGCACATACTCTCCTCCACAAGAGTAGTAACAGCAGTAACTTACATTTGCAAAAGCCTTTACAGTCCATGTTTCACATCATTTAGCTCATTGCTTCTATTTATTCAACCAATATGAACTGAGGGCTTCCTATGTGTCAGGAAGAATTCTAAGTGGTGGGGATAGAGTGTGTGTGAATAGACAGACCTAACATTCCAACTGTCATGGAGCTTACTTTCTCATTTGGGGAGGGGCAAGACTACA
This sequence comes from Trichechus manatus latirostris, assembly GCF_000243295.1. Lineage (NCBI taxonomy): Eukaryota > Metazoa > Chordata > Mammalia > Sirenia > Trichechidae > Trichechus > Trichechus manatus. The sequence goes on along the minus strand of NW_004443952.1, from coordinate 4,313,685 downwards.
TATGTATATACGTATACATGTATGTATATACATATAGATATGCGTGTATAAATATATACAGCATGTTGTATATGTCATATATATGTACATGCAGAGCCCTGGTAGAGCAGTGGTTAAGAGCTTGGTTACTAACTAAAAGGTCGGCAGTTTGAATGCACCAGCTGCTCCTTGGAAACCCTATGGGGCAGTTCTACTCTGTCCTATAGGGTCCCTATGAGTCAGAATCAACAAGACAGCAACAGGTTTGGTTTTTTGGTTTTATATATATATGTGTACATATACCTATGTTGTTGTTAGGTGCCATCGAGTTGATACTGACTCATAGAAACCCCATGTGACAGAGCAGAACTGCCCCATTGGGTTTTCTAGGCTGTGATCTTTACAGGAGCAGAGGGCCAGGTCTTTCTCCCACAGAGTCGCTGGGGAATGGGGAGGGAGCTCAAAACTGCCAACCTTTTGGTTAGCAACCAAGCACTTAACCATTGTGCCACCAGAGTTCCTTCCGTGTGTGTGTGTGTGTGTGTGTGTGTGTGTGTGTATGTATATATACATATATACATACACACACACATACACTTCCCCCCAAAACCAGACACAAACCCATTGCTGTCAAGTTGATTCCAACTCATGGTAACCCCATGTGTGTAGAGTAGAATTGCATTCCATAGGGTTTACAAGGACATGATCTTTCAGAAGCAGATTGTCAGGCCTTTCTTTTGAGGTGCTTCTGGGTGGGTTCCAACTGCTGACCTTTTGGTTAGTAGCTGAGCGTTTATCTGTCTGTGTCTATGTCACCCAGGGACATATTATATATATACACACACATATATGTATGTACATATGTCCATATGTATGTATATGTATACATAAATAAATAACGAGAAGCCCTGGTGGCCCAGTGGTGAAGTGCTCAGCTGCTAACTGATGAGTCAGCAGTTCGAACCCACCAGCCACTCCTAGGGAGAAAGATGCAGCAGTCTGCTTCTGTAAAGATTTACAGCCTTGGGAAACCCTATGGGGTAGTTCTACCTTGTCCTATAGGGTCACTGTGAGTTAGAATCGACTTGATGGC
>NW_004443952.1:4270431-4312513 GCF_000243295.1 Trichechus manatus latirostris | reverse complement strand
TATATATATATATATACATATATGGAGCCCTGCTGACACAGTGATTAAGAGCTTGGCTGCTAAACAAAATGTCGGCAGTTTCAATACACCAATTGCTCCTTGGAAACCCTATGGGGCAGTTCGACTCTATCCTGTAGAGTTGCTATGAGTCACAATTGACTTCACAGCAGTGAAATTGGTTTTTCTGGTTTGTATATATATGTACATTATATACATATATACACAAATATACATATATATATACATACAATATCTCATAATACATATAGTAAGATGGAGAGAAGTGACCCAGCATATTATCATTTTCCACACAGTGGAAGAGACTCTCCATGAAGTAAAATGGAATACTTAGAATAAGACACCATCCTAACCTGAGACTCCACTGTTTCTAATGACAGGAAAGGGATCAGTGACGTTCTCCTTGTTCCTAAAAGGATATCATTCTTCCTCCTCTTCTCTGTTGCCTCCCCTTCTTGCACCTCCTTCTTGCCTTGTAACTCCCTTCTTTCCCTCAATATATAAAAGTGCAGTCATAAGGAAATCAGGGTTTCCCTCCGCTGGTTGCTGGACCAAAGAGTAGTGGCAAAGCCTTGATGCCTTATTCTTAAAATCCCCAACTCCAGGTTCCCTTCATGCCCTACTGCAGATCTGTTATTCATCTATCTCTTAAAAACTCGTGCTGGGAACCTGTTCTATCCTCCTTCCCCTTTATTTTGCCATCTCCTTACCTCAGACACTTTCTTCCTCTCTGTACTCCCTACAAAAGAATATGCTGTTGTTGTTAGGTACCGTCCAGTTGGTTCCAACTCATAGCGACCCTATGTACAACAGAACAAAACACTGCCCAGTCCTGTGCCATCCTCACAATCGCTGCTATGCTTAAGCCCATTGCTGCAGCCACGGCGTCAATCCATCTCATTAAGGGTCTTCCTCTTTTTTGCTGACTCTCTACTTTACCAAGCATGATGTCCTTCTCCAGGGATTGATCCCTCCTGATAACACGTCCAAAGTATGTGAGATGTAGTTTTCCATCCTTGCCTGTAAGGGGCATTCTGGTCGTACTTCTTCCAAGACAGATTTGTTCATTCTTTTGGCTGTCCGTGGTATATTCAATATTCTTCTCCAACACCACAATTCAAAGGCCTCAATTCTTCTTCAGTCTTCCTTATTCACTGTCCAGCTTTCACATGCATATGAGGCGACTGAAAACACCATGGCTTGGGTAAGGTGCACCTTAGTCTTCAAGGTGACATCTTTGCTTTCAACACTTTAAAGAGATCTTTTGCAGCAGATTTGCCCAATGCAATACGTCATTTGATGTCCTGACTGCTGCTTCCATGGGCGTTGATTGTGGATCCTAGTAAAATGAAATCCTTGACAACTTCAATCTTTTCTCCATTTATCATGATGTTGCTTATTGGTCCAGTTGTGAGAATTTCTGTTTTCTTTATGTTGAGGTGTAATCCATACTGAAGGCTTCGGTCTTTGACCTTCATCAGTAAGTGCTTCAGGTCCTCTTCACTTTCAGCAAGCAAGGTTGTTTCATATGCATAATGCAGGTTGTTAATGAGTCTTCCTCCAATCGTGATGCCCTGTTCTTCTTCACATAGTCCAGCTTCTCGGATTATTTGCTCAGTATACAGATTGAATAGGTATGGTGAAAGGATACAACCCTGACATACACCTTTCCTGACTTTAAACCATGCAGTATCTCCTCATGCTGTTCAAACAACTGCTTCTTCTTCATCTGGGTACAGGCTCCTCAAGAGCACAATTAAGTGTTCTGGAATTCCCATTCTTCGCAGTGTTATCCATAAATTGTTATGATCTACACAGTCGAATGCCTCTTCATAGTCAATAAAACACAGGTAAACATCTTTCTGGTATTTTCTGTTTCCAGTCAGGACCCATCTGACATCAGCAATGATATCCCTTGTTCCATGTCCTCTTCTGAATCTGGCTTGAATTTCTAGCAATTCCCTATTGATACACTGCTGCAGCCGCTTTTGAAAGGTCTTCAGCAAAATTTTACTTCCATGTGATATTAACGATATTGTTCGCTAATTTCTGCATTCTGTTGGATCACCTTTCTTTGGAAAGGGCATAAACACGGATCTCTTCCAGTCAGTTGGCCAAGCAGCTGTCTTCCAAATTTCTTGGCATAGACAAGTGGGCACTTCCAGTGCTGCATCGATTTGTTGAAACATCTCAATTGGTGTGCCATCAATTCCTGGAGCCTTGTTTTTCGCCAATGCCTTCAGTCCCCCTTGGACTTCTTCCTTCAGTACCATTGGTCCCTGATCATATGCTACCTCCTGAAATGGTTGAATATCAACCAATTCTTTTTGGTATAGTGACTGTGTGTATTCCTTCCATCTTCTTTTGATACTTACTGTGTCGTTTAATATTTTCCCCATAGAATCCTTCAATATTGCAACTCAAGGCTTGAATTTTTTCTTCACTTTTTTCAGCTTGAGAAATGCTGAGCGTGTTCTTCTTTTTTGGTTTTCTATCTCCAGGTCTTTGCACATGTCATTATAATACTTTACTCTGTCCTCCTGAGCCATCCTTTGAAATCTTCTGTTCACTTCTTTTATGTTGTCATCTCTTCTGTTTGCTTTAGTACTCAACATTCAAGAGCAAGTTTCAGAGTCTCTTCTGACATCCACTTTAGTCTTTTCTTTCTCTTCTGTCTTTTTAATGACCTCTTGCTTTCTTCATGTATGATGTCCTTGATGTCATTCTACAACTCATCTGGTCTTCCGTCATTAGTGTTCAACCTGTCAGATCTATTCTTGTGATGTTCTCTAAATTCAGGTGGGATATACTCAAGGTTGTACTTTGGCTCTCATGGACTTATTCTAATTTTCTTCAGTTTCAACTTGCTACAGATGAGCAATTGATGGTCTGCTCCACAGTCAGCCCCTGGCCTTGTTCTGACTGATGATATTGAGCTTTTCCATGGCCTCTTTCCACAGATGTAGTTGATTTGATTCCCGTATATTCCATTTGGCCAGGTCCACGTGCATAGTCACCATTTACGGTGAAAAAAAGTATTTGCAATGAAGAAGTCACTGGTGTTGCAAAATTCTGTCATGTGATCTCCGGCATTGTTTCTATCACCTAGACCATATTTTCCAACTACCAGTCCTTCAACTTTATTTCCAACTTTCACATTCCAATCTCCAGTAATTATCAATGCATCTTGATTGCATATTTGATCAATTTCAGATTGCGGAAGTCGTTAAAAATCTTCAGTTTCTTCATCTTTGGCCTTAGTGGCCGGTGCGTAGATTTGAATAATAGTCGTATTAATTGGTCTTCCTAGTAGGGGTATGGATATTATCCTATCACTGACAGTGTTGTACTTCAGGATAGATCTTGAAATGTTCTTTTTGACAACGAATGCTATGCCATTCTTCTTCATGTTGTCATTCCCAGCATAGGAGACCATATGATCGTCCAATTCAAAATGGTCAATACCAGTCCATTTCAGCTCTCTGACGCCTAGGATATTGATCTTTATGCATTCCATTTCATTTTTGATGATTTCCAATTTTCCTAGATTCATACTTGGTACATTCCAGGTTCCGATTATTAATGGATGTTTGCAGCTGTTTCTTCTCATTTTGAGTTGTGCCACATCAGCAAATGAAGGTCCCGAAAGCTTGGCTCCATCCAAGTCATTAAAGTCAACTCTACCTTGAGGAGGCAGCTCTTACCCAGTCGTATTTGGAGTGTCTTCCAACCTGAGGGGCTCATCTTCTGGCACTGTATCAGACAATGTTCCGCTGCTATTCATAAGGTTTACCCTGGCTAATTATTTTCAGAAGTAGACTTCCAGGTCCTTCTTCCTAGTCTGTCTTAGTCTGCAAGCTCAGCTGAAACTTGTCTTCCATGGGTGACCGTGCAGGTATTTCAATACCGGTAGCATAGCTTCCAGTATTACAGCAACACGCAAGCCCCCACAGTACAACAAACTGACAGACACGTGGGGGACAAAAGGATATAGGAAGTAGAAAGTGGATGGCCCTTGAAGATCATTGCATCTCATTTAACAGATGGGGAAACTGAGGCCCAGAGGAGGATGTCGAAGTCACATGGTAGTTCTATAGCAGAATTTTGAATAAAATACAAGGAAGCCCAATCCCAGACCAATCCTGTGGTGCCTACTGGAGCATGCTAGCCCCTTACTTTTCATTTGGATCACAGGGCCAGTATTTCATTGATCTCCCTGCCCCTATTCTAGTCTAACCAGATTGCTACTACTTGAATGATCTTTCTGGTAAGAAAAATATCTGGAAATGCCACTGCAGTTAAAAGGTTTCAGTGTCTCCCCATTGCCTTCAGCATAAAGTCCAAAGCCCCTACTCCCTCTCCAGTCTGCTGTTCCTGTGTGTCCCCTTGTTCCAGCCACTCTGGACTTCTTGTCGTTTCTAGAATGTACCATTCTCTCTTTTTGCCTTAGGGCTCTTGTACATACCTTCCCCCTGACCTTTGGGTTAATTAATCAACTTCTCATCTTCAAGATGCAGCTCACAGTTCACCTCCTGAAGGAAAACTTCCCCACCGTCCCTGACACATTTAAATCCCATTTCCCGGATGCTCCTAGAACACTGATCATATCCATATTTCAGTGCCCTCATAACAATAATTTAGTGTATGCTCACTATGTACTGAGCTCTGTTCTAAACACCTTATGTGGGATATCTCATTTATTCTTCACAATAACTTATGACCTGGGTATAGTTTCACAGATAAGGAAACTTAAATAGCTTGCCCAAGGTCATATAGCTGTAAACGTCAGAGTCAAGATTGAATGCTGACCACACTCACAGACCTATGTCATATTGCTGTAATTACCTGTTTACCCAATTCACCACACTTTTCTTCCAAGGTGTCTCCGGGTGGACTCGAACCTCCAAAGTTCTGGTTAGCAGCCAAGTGCATGAACTGTTTGCACCATCCAGAGACTCCTAACATAGGAGATACTGGCAGCCTACTAAGATAGCATGGAGGCTACAAAACATGGACTTTGAAATCAGACAGACACAGGTCCCAGTCCTGGCTCTACTAATTCTTAGTGTTTGAAATACTTAGCCTCTCTGAGTCTCATTTTTCCCGGTCTGTAAAATGGCACTAATGATGGTACCACACAAGATAATAAATAAAGAAATCTATCAAAAGTGTGTCATGTCATGTCTGGAACTCAATGAACAGCAGGTACTCAACAAACATTTGTTATGATGGCTATTATTATTGTGTTCCTTCTCTTGACAGTCTCTATCTCTTTTTCTCTCTCTCCACCCCCCGCCCCTTTAATCAAGAGGCATGTCCTCTCAGCAAGACTCTTGCGGGGTCTGTGAAGGCTGAGAGGGGAGCATGGTTGCTCTGGCCCACTGAGCCCAGCACCTTCCTTCCCCATTCCACACGGCCACCTCCAAGCTGTAAAATGGAGTCTCTGCTCGACTGGGCCCCAAAGCCATCAGAAGGCTGCCAATTTCACAGTTCATGAGGCTGCTGTTCCCCCCTGATTAATGGGGTACCAGCAGCCATGGGCAGAGCCGTGACACCTGTCACATGGGGCTCTCTCTCTCCTGCCCATGCGTCCTGAGGAGGGGAAAGTGGGCCAGCCTCATGCATATTTATGCAGAGAGAGAAATGATTTTGTACTGCATACTTTCCAAAAAAATAAATAAGATTTCATCTAAGTCCCGTATATTTTCCTCCATGAACTCAGCATGCTTTGGGGAAGAAATAGCACACACACACGCACACACACACACACAGTTATGAAAAACGGAAAACACTTTATACCAATGATCCAAGCAGGAGAAGAGCAGGGCATTCTCATGCCTAGGATGACCCAGGGGACACAGGAGATATTAAATCCTGGAGCACGGACAGGGCTATTCTGAAATTAATCCAGTTCCACCCTGTAACCCAGGGGAATTAGAACTGATAAGGTCCAATCTCAGCTGTGCACTCGAGGCCTGCCCCGTTATCTTCTACGTTACTGCTCCTGGTCCATCCAATCCCTCAAACTCTGCCACAGCTGCTCTCTATCCCCTGTAAAAGCAAACCAGAATCAGCTTCCATGGTGTTCTCCCTGGTGGGGCAGAGGAGAAAAGCTATCATCCCAGGCTGACCCCAGTCCCTGCATCATAGTCATGTAACCTCTGGGAGACCACATCAGCTTGCTGTGCCTCAGTTTCTCCATTTATATATAACAGAACAGTATGGCCCAATCTCTCTCACCACACTCCAGCCATGCTGGCCTTCTGGGTTCTCCAATGGGTCAAGCTCCTTCTCTGCAAAAGTCACTTCCTCTGTAAATTCTCTTTATTCCGCTCTTCATGGGGCTAAATCCTGCATCTTCCGACTCCAGTTGAAACCTTCTTTCCTCAGGAAGGCCTTCTTGGACACCCCAATTGAGCTCAGTACCCCGTTTCCTTTCGGATCACCAGGTACGTTTCCTTCATGGCAGCTTTGTGTTAATAGCATTAGTAGTTGTGTGTTAGTTGGTTCGGGTTTTAAGTCTGTCTTCCCGATAAGGAAAAGGGGGTATAGGACAGGGGTCAAGAGGGCAGGGGTCATGCCAGCCAGTTCCCAGGGGGCATATAGGCAGGAGCCATGTCAGTCAGGGGTCACTGCTCTGTCCCAATGAGTATTTCACATCAGGGATGCATAATCTGATTTTTTCCATTTTAGAGATGAGGACCCCAGAGGTGGATATTTACTAATGTGCCCAATGTAACAACTAGCAACTATACAGCTAGTAAATATCAGGGGTTGACTTGGGCAGCCTAGCTCCAAAGCTACACTCCTAACCACCAGGTTTTAATGAGATCTCTTTCCCCTTTCCTTTGGGACGGTTCTCAGCCTTAGCTACCCTGATTGAGCCACTTACCCACAAAGTCTTGCCTGATTTGCCAGTCCCACTCTCTTCTTAAAATCCACAAATCCGCTTCTGCAAACCTATGCATACACAATTGGGATTACAAAACGTAGCCCTTTATACAGAATATTCCCACCTCCCTCTGGCTCTTTTACAGGTGGTGATGCGGTGCCGGGGGCAGGTGGCATCCACCTCATTTCCTAACCAATGTGAGAACTCAGTGCAGAAACTGCCTTCTCCTCCAGGGTCCTACCGGAAGAGACTCAGATCCCAGAACCAAACATACCTAACACCCAGGGGCGTCCTCCTCTCCTAAAATGTTGATGTCACCAACCTCTTGAGATACCTACAAATTAAGAGCCAGACGAGGGTGTGGAAACTACACAGTCCACCTGCTCAAATGCAAATAGTCAGACTAAGGCCCAGGGAGGTGAAGGATTCAACTCATAACACACGATCTACTGAAAGCCAAGCCCAGGTTCCCTGATGCCACTCCAGTGCTCTTCCCTCAGCATTCCCACTGCTTCCTCTTCCCAGAAGGAGAGCCACAGGCACAGCAAGCAGTCATTGCCAAGGACACAGCTGGATGAGATGGAGCTGCACTGAGTTGAAGCAGGCTGCCTCTCTGTCCACTGGGCTGGGCTGCTTTCCTGGGTGATGAACAGCGCCAATCAGGCGGCACTTAACGTAATTATAATGAAGTGGCTGCATCTGGTCTCTGAAGGCTTCATTCACCAAGGAAATTATGAGGAAGTGATATCTCTCTTTGCCAACCTCCTTGAAACACTAACTGGAACTGCCCTGGAGCCAGCAGGCTATAGACGTGGGTTCAAGATTACCTTTTGCTACTTATTAGCTAGGTCAGCATTGCTAGTTACTGACATCGTTTTCGCCTTCTGTATCAAGGAGGTATTCAGTAGATGTTATGGATTGAATTGCATCCCCCCAAAAAAAAATACGTTGAAGTCCAAACCCCTGTACCTGTGAATGTCACCCTGTTTGGAAGTATGGTCTTTGAAGATGTTATCACTTTGGTTACCATAAGTTCATACTGCAGGAGAGTGGGTCCTAATCCTATATGACTGGTATTTTTATGAACAAGGAGAAGATACACAGAGAGAGGGTGACAGAAGAAGGACACCATGTGACACAGCACCTGCAAGTCAAGAACACCTGGAACTACCAGAAGCTAGCAGAGACATGGAACAGATTCTCCCTCAAAGCCTCAGAAAGAGTCACCAATTAGGCCAACACCCTAATCTCAGACTTCCAGCCTCCAAAATTATGAGACAAATTTCTGCTCTGATAAACCACCAATTTGTGGTATTTTGTTACAGTAGCGCTAGGAAACTAATACAACAGATTAGAGTTTGCATGAAAGAAAATCTTCCTTTCTTCATCTTAAAGACCTTCCCGGTTTTTCTAATAACCTCCCCACTAACAAAGGAGCCTTGGTAGCCCAATGGTTAAGCGCTTGGCTGCTAACTGAAAGGTCTGCTGTTTGAACCTTCTAGCAGCTCCGCAGGAGAAAAGACATGGCAATCTGCTCCAGTGAAGATTTCAGCCTAGGAAACCCTATGGGGCACTTCTACTGTGTCCTATAGGGTCGTTATGAGTTAGAGTCAACTAAATGGAACACAACAACAACAACAACCCCTCTAATATCCCCACCCCCCTACACCATTATCAATGGCTAGCTGGACGATGGTACCAAGTTCTTGTTCCACTCTCACTGGTCTCTTGCCATAGGTACTTCCATGGCCCCAGAATTCTGGCAGAAAGGGGTAGAAAGTAAAGAATGAAAGAGTTTAGATCTTCAGTGGTTCTGTACAAATACTGAGTCCAAGCTGCTCATTATACAGATGGGAAGACTGAGGCCCAGAATGAAAGGGGGTATGATTTTCCCAAGATCATTAATATTTATGGCAGGGAGCCACTGCACCAGGCTTTTCATAAATCATTTCATTCCATTCTCAAAACCACCTTAGGAGTCAGACACTATTATTAAACCAGTTTCACAGATGAGGAACCTGAGCTTTAAGAGGTTATTTAACTTGTCCAAGATTGAGCCGCCATGTGGGGACAGGATTCATACCCACATCTGCCCCCATTCCAAAGCCACCATACTACCATAGGCAATTTCCCAGAAAGCCCAGCCATTACGGTTTTGCTTTGGTTCATAGACTAGCTTGTGTTTAAACATTTGGGTAAGCCAGAAGTTGGTTAAATCCCACCTTCTTTTACATGCAATAAAGGGGCGCTAAATATTGAAAGGAATCCTGTGGTGAATAATTCGGAAAATAAAGAATCGTTTAGGAAAATAATCTGTCAATCCCTGATTTATCTCTTTGCTGAACTGAGCTTTTCATAAATGAGCTTCTTTTGAAGCAAAGCATACCAGCCCTGCTTGGAGCAGATGGGTCCCCCACTGTTCTGGACAAGAAATGATGCTTTGAGGGCCTGCCATGCCCACAGATGCCTGCCTGAGTAAGAAGTAGCTGCAGGTGTTTCATAACCCGTTGGGTACCTTGCTGGGGACCGCAAGACTCCAGCATCCTAGGCAAAGCCGATGGGACCAGAGCTCCAACTGTGAGCAAAGGCAGGCACCCCAGATTAGCTTATGGGTGGTGATGCAGCTTGGTGTGAGGCTCTGTCCATTCCATAAACCAAACCCACTGCCTTGGAGTCGATTCCGACTCATAGTGACCCTACAGGACAGAGTGGATCTGCTGCATAGGCTTTCCAAGGCTGTGATCTTTACGGAAGTAGACTGTCACATCTTTCTCCCACAGAGCAGCCAATGGGTTCGAACTACCTACCTTTTGGTTAGCAGCCGAGCATTTTAACTATTGTGCCACCAGGACCCCCTACTCTGCTCATTAGGACAGTCAATATTGGACAGTGACAAACTCTCTCACAGGGTGTTTCACTAGGAGACACAAGAAGAGAGTCAGGGACACAGTACATGTCTTGAGAGCAATGGAGAAGAGCCAGGAGCAGCATCTGTGGGGCGACAGAAGCCACAGGCAGGCATAGGTTAGGAGGTAAAGAGAAGTTGTCTCCAAACAGAGGCCAAAGAGACACACACACACACACACACACACACACACACACGCCAATTCATGAATTTAGCAGAGCTTCATGACGCAGAAACAAAGTGCCAATTCTTGTTAAACCCTAAGCGATGACTCTTTCTCCATGAGGCCTGAGACTGTTTTCTGACCACCCCTGCTCCCCGTGTTCTCAAACAGTAAAGGCAACAAAGAGTACTGGTGAAAGGCAAGGACTTCAGAGTCACATAGACCTAGGTACCAATTCTGGCTCTAACATGGGCCCTCACGGCAAGTTACCTGAGCTCTTCCACCTGCAGTTTCATCTGAAAAGGGGGCAATTAGAGGTACTGACCACACAGATTATTTTGTGAGGGTTAAATGTGTAAATATTTACTAAGTGCTGATCACAGAGCCTGGCCCATTCAGTGTAGCTAACAGTATTCTGATTATGCCAAACAACAAACCCCGTCAGCTGAACTAAATATCCTCCTTTTTGAGACCTGAACAAGCTGAATTAAAACCAGGACTTCGAACTAGTTAGTTCAGTTTCGAACCCCAGCTGAGAATTTGCATTTCTATCAAGTTTCCAGGAAGTTATACATAAGAATCACCTGGGGGTCTTGTAAAATGTAGATTCTGATTCAGTATATCTGGGGTGGAAATGCAAATTCTCAGCAGGGAACTTGTTAGAAAAGCAAATTCTCAGTAGGAGTTCCAAACAGAATGAACTGGTTTGAAGCCCTGATTAAAACACTCATTAGTCATTCATTGATTCATTTATTCACTCAATTTATCCATTCACCCAACAATTACTTATTTGTTGTCTGCTCTATGTCAGGCAATGTTCTAAGCATTAAGCATACAGTATTGAACAAAACAGACAAAATCTGTTTTCATGGAGGTTGTATGCCCACGGAGGGGAAGAGACAATAGACAGATAGACAGATATGTACAATGGGTCAATTGGTGGCAAAGGCTATGAAGAAAAAAGAAAGTGGGTAAAGGAAAATAAAAAGTGTGGTTTGTGCAAGTGATTGTGCATGATGTGGTGTTTTACATGGGGAAGATGACATATGAGAAAAGACCTAGAGGGAGTAGGGGAATAAATCATGCAGCTATCTTGGGAAAGAACTATTCATGAAGATGGAACAGAGATGCAAAGGCCCTGTGGTAGCTCCCCCAAAACAAATTCCTACAGGCAATGATAAAATATTAGAATGTTGCAATAACATTGCCATCGTATGTTTGTATAGCACATTATACTTTACATAGAGCATTTGCCTCTATAACTGTTTGGTTTTTCTCACATTCATGTGAAACTGGTGGGACTGGTGTCATCTCCATTTTTCTAATGTGACAACTAAGACTTGGAGCAGGGTTTCTCAACCTCAGCACTATAGACATTCTGAGCTAGGTGTGTCTTTGTTGGAGGATAATTGTATTGTAGGGTGTTTAGCAGCATCCTGGCCTCCACCAACTAAACGCCACCCCAGTTATAACATTAATCTTAACTGCGTGTCATGTAGGTGCCTAGGTGGCACAAATGGTTTGCAACCAACTAAACATATGGGGTCGCCACGAGCCAGAATCGACTCAGTGGCAACTAACAACAACACTACCACCAATTAGCCTAAAGTTTGGTGGTTTGAACCCAATAGGGTTGCCACAGAAGAAAGGCCGGGTGATCTGCTTCCATGAAGATTACAGCCAAGAAAACTCTATGGAGCAGTTCTACTCTGTAACACAAGGGGTGGCCACTAGTCAGGATGGACTTGATGGCTACAGGTTTACTTTGTTATTATTATTATAATTTTGTGTTATGTAGTGTACTAGGGAGGAACTGGGGAAGTATAAGATGAAAAGGAACAGTGTGGGGCGGTCTCCATTTTGATGATCATTAGTTTCTGCTCCAGTACGCAACAGCCAAGCTAAGGGATAAAGATGCCCCTCTCCCCACTCCTGTATCATTGGCAGGTGCTGAGGAAACATATTGGCTGAGAATTCTTAAAAAACCAGACACTCGCCCTACCAGGGATGTTAACTACCCAATGTAAGATGGCCCCAGGCCAAGTTATGGGGTGCTTTTGTCTTTCGCATTCAATACACAGATGAGGAAACATGCATGAAAGATAGTAAACAACGTGCTTGAGTTACCACAATTTTAAACTGCAGAGAAGAAAGGGCACTCAATAAATGCCCAACTTGGAAATGCCAGGAGCAATGTTTCTATAGGTTACTGACTGTCACGGCATTCAGATTTTATGAGTCACGTAGGATTGCACCTCAACAAAAAGAAAACAAAAATCCTCACAGCTGGACCAGTAAAACACATCATGATAAACGGAGAAAATATTGAAGTTGTCAAGGATTTCATTTTACTTGGATCTCCAATCAACACCCACGGAAGCAGCAGTCAAGAAATCAAACGATGTATTTTACTGGGCAAAGCTGCAGCAAAAGACTTCTTTAAAGTGTTAAACAGCAAAGATGTCACTCTGAGAACTAAGGTGCACTTGACCCAAGCCATAGTGTTTTCAATCACCTCATATGCATGCGAAAGCTGAACAATGAATAAGGAAGGCCAAAGAAATGATAACTTCAAATTATGGTATTGACAAAGAATACTGAATATACCATGGACCACCAGAAAAACGAACAAATCTGTCTTGGAAGAAGTACAGCCAAAGTACTCCTTGGAAGCAAGGATGGCAAGACTTCCTCTCATATAACGTGGACATGATATCAGGAGGGACTAGTCCCTGGAGAAGGACATAATGCTTGGTAGAAGGTTAGCGAAAAGAGGAAGACCCAAATGAGATGGATTGACACAGTGGCTGCAACAATGGGCTCAAACATAACAACAATTGTGAGGATGGCGCAGGACCGGGCAGTATTCTATTCTGTTGTACACAGGGTTGCTATGAGTTGGAACCAATTCAACGGCACCTAACAATGGGAGCCAGGAACTTGCTAGTTGGGTAGTCTCTCTAACTCTGCTGTGTGGCCAGGCAGACACTGTGCCTGTTTAAGTACCAGCCCATGACCTTTCCCCAGGGGCCTGGAGCCTCAGAGCTGGCCTCCAAGGCTCATTCTGCTTTCATAACCCAGGTGTCGTCTCCTCTCCCACACCTGAGACACAGGAGCAGAAAGCCCTGCCCAGGAGACATCCTAACACTCTCATATATGAGACCCCCAGCTCCTAAGTAATGGTTTATGGGAGGAGAAAAAAACAAGAGGGTCTTGGGCTATAAGGAAAGGAAATAACTGCACTACAGTGTTCAGAGGACAGAGCTGGGGCAGGCAGCTGGCTCAGGAGAGCTGCTCTCTGACTACCCCCCAGGGATCAAACTAGTCCCTTTTGGTCAGTGATTCATTCATTCATTTTATACATATTTGGTAAACTTCTACAATGTGTCCCTGGGTGGTGCAGACCATTAATCTGTTTGGCTGTTAACCAAAAAGTTGGCAGTTCAAGTCCACCAAGAGGTGCCTAGGAAGACAGTCCTGGTGATCTACTTCCAAAAAATCAGCCATTAAAAATCCTGTGGAGCACAGTTCTACTCTGACACACGTGAGGTCGCTTTAAGTCAAAACTGACTCAACGGTGACTGGTTCTGGTTTACAATGTGTCAGATCCAAGCCTACCACATACATCCAAGATTTGGGCAGAAAAAATTAGCCCCTTCAGAAGTGGTGTGGCAAGGTTAAAATGGTATCAGCTGGAGAATTAGAGTCCTCCCTCCCCACCAGGGAACACACACACAGCCAGTATTAACTTGCTGTGTAGCTTCAAATAAATCCCATCCCCTCACGGGGCCTCTGTTTGCACAGTACAAAGGGCAATTCAGAGAAAATAGCAACCATACCTTCCGTTTATTGAGGCAAAGCACTGTGCTAAGTATTTTACATACATAACCTCCTTTAATTTTCACAAGAACCCTGCAACAGAAGTAATATAACCCCCATTTTACAGGTGAGGAGACTGAGTCTCAAAGGCATTAGTGACTTGCTCTGGTTTTCACACTTCGTGAGCTGCAGTGGCAAGACTTGACGAAGTATGTCTGACTGGACAGCTGGGATTCCTAACTAATTTCTACTCCTCTGTCAAAGTTCTCAAAGGTCTCTTGGGCTCTGATTTGCTTTAAAATGGTATCTATCTGGTTGGAAACACAAAACTCAAAAGAGTTGGAGGAAAGAGAAAGTGATGTCCTTTCCAGACACTAACAAGGGCCTCCCTGCCCCTTGGAATGGTGGGGAGCGGAGGTGCATATCTCCTAGAAAGTTCTAGAGATCCTAATGTCCTCTCACCCTTGATAAACAAAATATAAGGTCAATCGATTGCTCCCATGGACACCTGTTCCCACTGCTCAGACTGCAAGAGCTATCTCCTTTTTCTGGGAGAAGACTTTATTTTAAGAGCCCTCAGGGGCTAGGGAGGATATATGTTAAGGAAGTGGGTTGGGTGGGGCCTGTGATGAATTGGAGAGAGCAGCCATTCAGCTCCTGCCAAGTGTTCACAGGCAAGAGACTGGGCCTAAGGTTCCCAGATCTTCTGATAATCGAGTAAGACAGAAATGTGGATTTTGATGTGAAATTTCCTGATATATATATAAATGTTGACAACTTGTTCAAAAACCTTAAATACATTATATATGCAAACAAAATCCTATCTAGGAGCTGAATTTTACACATGAAGTTCCAGAGTACAACCCCTACTCTCTGGCCTCCCCAGTATCATACTTTCTGAATGTCAACTGCATGTCTAAGCTCTTCCTTCTCATTTTGACCCTAACTGCTCATCATCTTTGTAAGAAATCAATTCCTCTATTTTCCAATGACTTCTCATCCCACTTACAGCAAAAGCCAACGTTCTTACCTACCAAGGACCTACATGACCTTGTTTCCAATGTCACTATGGCCCAATTTAGTCTACTTCTCTTTCCATATGCTTTTCCATCCTATTCCTGGAGCTCTTCAAATACATCAGTACCACAGGACCCTCACACTCACTCTTCCCTCTTTCCTTAAATATCCAAATGGTTTATGGCTTATCTACTATAGATAGTTCCTCAAATGTCATTTTATCAGTGATGCATTTCCTAAGGGCCTTACTTCCTTTTCCTTTTTTAAAAAAAAAATTTCCCCCATCACAATTATCATTATTTGATATATATTTTTCTTGTTCGGTTTCTTTATTGTTCTGTATTAGCAAGTAAGCTTAATGGAAATACAAACGTGTATATTTTATTCACTGTCCTATTCTCAGTTCCCTAAACAGTGCCTGGTACATAGCAGGCATTTAACCTTTGTTGAATTAATGAATGAATAAGTAAATGAATGATTATTTCCTTATTCAACAAGTATTAATGGAGACTTCCTGACACAAGGATGTTGAGTTAAACATGTATAAAGAACTTAGAACTTCCAGACCATTTGACCCAGTAATTCCACTCCTGGGCATATTTGAGGAAATAATATAGAATAGCAAGAAAAAAAAATTAAGCCCAAAAATGTTTATTGCTTTTGAATATAAAACAGTGGGGAAAAAACGGAAGCAACTGAAGTGTTCTTCAATAAATAAATAATGAGGTTGTCATAAGATAGACTAATAAGTATGTTGAAATGTTCATGATATAATATTAAGTAAGAATGTAATATATAAACAATAAATTGGTTTTCACTTTCAATATGTAAAATATATGGGGGAGAAAAGATAGGAAAAAATTGCAAAAACATTAGTATGGCTATCGAATGGGACCATCTGAAAAATAGCTTTTTTTTTTCTTTATGCTTTTCCTGATTTTTTAAGTTTTCTATAATGAGCATGCATAACTTCCATAATTAGGGAGTATTAGGAAATACATAGACCAATCATAATTGTGGGTAATGATGGTGATTTATTGCACCTCCAGGGTGGATGAAGATATCCCAGCCAGAGGCAGGCACATTCCCTGCAGGGAACAGGGAAGCTGAGCTGTCCTGGAATCTCTTTGTGACAGTTCACCACTGTGCTATTTCCAGCCATTTCCAGGGAGGCCAGGACGGGAGGTACAGAGTCCCCAGACTGCTGGGAAATTGCTCCAGCTCTGATCAATCAGGGAGCAGTATCTTCAGTCCCTGACATTTATCAAACCTCCTTCACCCTCATCTGTCACTGTGTGGTGGGGCCGCCTTGCCGGGCACAGTCTAATCAAGTCAGAATGCCCCAGGGTCCCTGGAGATAAGAAGAAAGGGGGCTCTAAGGGAGCAGGGAGAAGGAGGAGACAGGGAGATGACGAGAGGATGATGAGGGAGGAGGGAGAAAGAGCAACATTCAGAGACGCCCATTTGTTTTGCTATCATGGCAATTAATGCTGGGAAGTGACATTTTAAGGGGCTCTGGTGACAGCTTGGGTGACATTCCTGTTTATGATTCCATGACAAATCTCTGTCTATATCTTATTTTAGAGAGTGTGGAGACAGCTCAGAGGATGGCTGTCTAGGGATGCCACACGCCTGTCTGACTGAGGCACTGCTCTCTCCCTCTTTGCCTGAGTGGAGGCATTTAGACGCTAAGGCTAGAGTCCAGGAGGAGAAACAAAAGGGCAGCCAAAAGGAAAAGAAATCAAAGGGAAAAGGCTTTGCTACAAAGTCACGGTCTGGCCTTGTGTGGCTTTGCTAACTCCACCATATGGTGCAATTAATTGAAGCAAAAATGAACAGTCCACCATTCCACAAGTAGTATTTGTTTTATACGTCAGTTGGGGAGAAAAGAAAAACAAACAAAAAATGAAAGAGAACGTTCCAATTCCGAATGCTTTCTAGAGTGGCTAGCTCTAGGGAGTTTATTTTCAAAATAAAACACAGATGTTGTCCCCTCTGGTTTCTAAGTGGTCCTAAGAAGAAAATGGAATAGAAGAGCAGATTATGCTCAAATTCTACAACCTGAGAATCAGTAGTGATTGCTTAAATGGTATCTATTCTCCACCTCTGCTACACCATGCTTGGTCCAGGGGCACCAAACAGGCCTCGTAAAAAGATGTTTTGCACACAGAATTCAAAAAGCTCTTTGAACCGGGTGTGGGTAGGGGGTCACCTTACCAGGGCAGTTTGGTGTCAAAAAGTGATTTACGAACTTTTTCTTTTTTAAGGTGTAGAACCTGTCATTGCAAAAGAATCTTATGTGGATTCCCAGTACATGAACAAGTTTTAAGCAGTCCTGCTCTGGTTAAAGCAATTCTGCTCATCTACCTTTTTCTTGCTCCCAAAGTAGCCCTGACAGCTTCTCCATGGTTTATAGCCCATAAGGCACTGTCAAGATGGGAGCTGTTGTAGGTGGGGGAGGGGGTCCTGTGCCATCTGAGAACCTCCATCTGAGGCTCCAGACTAGGTAGGAAGACGGAGATGTTGAGCTAGGCTTGAAGGAAGGATGGGTGGTGATTCCCAGGCATGGAGTTGGGGGCGGGGCAGTGGGGGTAGTGAGTGTCACCAATAGACTGGCACAGGTTCAGCAGGGGTCAGACATACAGCCCTCATGTGGGCCTTGCCTGTCTCAGGCACCATTCCAAGCCCCTCCATCAACTCCTCACCCTGAGTCCCTTGAATGATCTTCATCCTTCAGGTGTCAGGGCAAGGAGCTCCTCCAGGAAGCCATCCTGGATCCAGCCTGTCAGGGATCAGCCCCATGGTGAACCTCCCATCACCTGATTAACCTCTCTCAAGGAGAGGTTTCTAAACTGCAGGCTATGACCCACTCACAAATTGTGAAATCAACTTAGTGGCTCACATAAGCATTAAAAACATGAATTAGAAAAGCATATAAAACCTCAGTATGTCACATGTAATAAGTATCCTTTTGAAGACATGCACACACATTCATATACTTGTGTAGGGTCACAGTATAAAATATATTTCTTATTGTGACTGGTATTAAAATTTTCGATAAACACAGTTCTAAGCAACTTAACTTGCTAGCATCTAAGTGTATGTGTTACCTTTCCTGGTCAAATAAAAAGACAGAATGAGTACACATGGTGAATATGCTTGGGTTTTGGAGTCAGACAAAGCTGGGTTCAAATTTCTGGCTCCATTAATTTTAGCTGTATAACTTTGAGATTATCGCTAAATTTTAATGAGAATAACTTCTTCCTTGTGAGGTGGATTGGAATATTCAACGAATCGTTAATTTGTAAATAATTAATGAGGTTTGTCTAGTTCAGGAGAAGGGTAAGAATTCCATGCAAAAGTTACAAGCCTGTGGAAAAGGACAAGATAGCTATCTATCCATTCATTAATTTGCCCATTCCTCCATCTACTCATCCAACACATGTTTACTAAGTACCTGTTATATTCCAGGTACTCCATCAGGCACAAAATGAACCAAAAAGCTCTGATACCTGGTATCATGGAACTCTTAGTCTAGTAGGGGAATTAAAATACTTAATAAACAAATACAAACAATAAAAAGTACTATTAGAGAAACAAATAGGGACGATGATAGAAGACAATAGAGAAGAACCCATATAGAGAAGAGAGCTTCGTTTGACGAGAGGCATTTCAGCTGAGATCAGAATGACAAGGCGACAGCTACGCCATGAGATTCAGGAAGGAGAGAGATTTTCCTTCTTTCTTTCTTTTTTTTTAAACCACAGACAGAGGAATCCATGCCATATGCAAAGGATCTGTGGTAGAAAAGAGCTTATTTGAAGAACAGAGTGGAGGTCATTATGGCTAAAGCATAAAGTGTGAGGGTTAAGTGCAATGAGATGACATTGGCAAGGTAATCCAGAACATGCAGAAATTTGTAAACTGTGGCAAGGAACAAGAATTTAAACACAGTGAAGTGGGAAACCATGGGAAGCCTTTAAGCATGGAACTGTTGTGATCAGAGAGATGCTAACAGAGCGGCTGCGTGTGGATGGTGGATAAGGAGGGGAGGCATGGACACAGGAAGCAAGGAGATCAATAAGGAAGTATGTGAGGACAAGGGGCTTGCAGGGATGCCAGGAAGAGTGATGTGGCTTGAGGAGAGGAGGAATGGACATGGGGTAGAAGGGCGAGCAAGGGTGAAGGTGAGGGGGCTGGAAACTTAGGTGAGAGTCTCTGAGTAAAGAAGTTTGAATATCAAACTAAGGCAATGAATGAGGCGTTGACTATGAAAATGGTCTGAAAATGTATAAAGTTCTACACAAGGTGACATCTGCATGGCATTCACAGAGGTGTCAGAAGGGGGAGCTAATAAACAGCTTCTCAGTCCTCTGCCATCCTTAAGTGCTTTATTGACACCAAACATGAGTTCTCTGCACCCTTGGGAACCACTCAAAACACTCCAAAGAAATAGGATCTCCCTGATGTAAAGTCCCATCTGCCAAATTAGAAGCTCAGAATTACTGTGTAGCAGGTTCCTGTCTCAGAGAACAGATGCTAATTACCCATTTTTTCTTACCAGATCTGTGGGTGACGCAAGCCCAGGTCGCTATGCTTTAGCCATCCCTGGAATTTCAAGTGCTCTATGCCTTCCCAAGTATTATAAACCTCAGTGTGGTGTGATGTGTTCGATTCCTAGCTGTGAAGGTTAAGGTTGTGTGTCTACTTGGCTGGGCCATGATTCTCAGGTGGTTTGACAGTGGTATGATGTTGTGATCACTTCCATGATGAGATTTGATATGATGTGATCACCTCCATGATGGGATCTGCTGTGAGTAGCCAATCAGTTGAAAGGGAGTTTCCTTGGACATGTGGCCTGCATTGAATATAAGTGGATATTCTGGAAAGGCTTGTGGGCTTTTGCTCGTCCTGGATCCTGCAACTGGCTCCTGTTTGTCTGACCTCTGGTTCTTGGGACTTGAGCTAGCAGCTTACCTGCAGTCTTGCCTGCCGATCTTGGGATTCTTTGATCTTAACAGCCTGTGAACAAGAGCCTTGCTCTCTGACCCGCCGATCTTAGGTTCGCCAGCCCCTGCAGCTACATGTCAGTCAGAAGAAGCCTCTATCCGGACCCACGGACTTGGGACGTTCCAGCCTCTACAACCGAGTGAGCCATTTCCTTGGTATAGATGTCTCTCTATATATATGTATTTATATATGCTTTACCGGTTTTGCTTCTCTAGAGAACTCAGCCTAAGACATTAGCTCTACCCCTGACCACTCTACCTCTGGTGCTAGAATTGTAATCTGGCTCTACCACTTTCTAGCTGTGTGACCTTGGACAAGTTACTTAACCTCTCTGTTTCAGTTTCTTTCTCTGTAGTGTGGGGACGATAGTAGCTAGTACCTACCTACCTCACAGGGTTATTGTGGGGTTTAAATGACATACTTCATGGAAAACACTCAGAACAGTGCCTGGATCATAGTGATAACTCAGTACAGGTCAGATGTCATCAGTTTCAGCATCAGCATGATAAGTTTCTTGGCCATCCTTTCCATCCACCTTTCCTTTGGGGTTGATTACAAATGGCTCTATGAGATAGAGGAGAGCAGCTGGGTCCTTGGAATCACTTAGTAAAAGTCCCTCCTCCCCACCTCTCAACAAAGTTCTTACTTGCTCTGAGGCGTCTCGGTCTATATTCGTGAGCAACAGTAAGGCTCAGCCTACTGACCCCATGTCAGAGAGACTGGTACCCTGCCGCATATATCTCTTGCACCACTGCTGGTATCTGATGCCATGTCTCTTCCCTCCCTCCACCCTAGGGCCCTGAACTGATGTAGATGAGCAGAAAAAGTCTTTATTCTGCATCACTTCACTGAAAGGATCATTATATAGAGTAACTATGAAGACTGATTTTTGGCTAAGAAATTGGTCAAATTAATATTTGGACCAATGTTAATTTAAAAAAAAAAATCAAAAGACAAAATTGCACATATAAAATGATGGGAACTATATGAATAAACCACCACCTGTCAGTTTGCCGCACTGTGGTGGCATACGTGTTGCTGTGATGCTGGAAGCTATGTCACTGGTATTTCAAATACCAGTGAGGTCACCCACAGTGGACAGGTTTCAGCAGTTTCCAGACTAAGACAGACTAAGAAGAAAGGGCTGTCAATCTACTTCTAAAAATTCAAAAAAAACCAAACAAACCAAACCCACTGCCGTCGAGTCTATGCCAACTTATAGCAGCCCTACAGGACAGAGTAGAACTGCCCCATAGGGTTTCCAAGGAGCGGCTGGTGGATTTGAACTGCCAAACTTTTGGTTAGCAGCCAAGTTCTTAACCACTGCACCACCAGTGAAAACCTTACAGAGCACAGCCGTACATTGTCTGACTTGCTTGCTTTGGACACATCATCAGGAGGGATCAATTGTTGGAGGAAGATGTCATGTTTGGTGAAGTAGAAAGCCAGTAAGGGCGAGGGAGACCCTTGGTGAGACGGACTGGCAAAATAGCGGCAACAATGGACTTGAACATGCCAGTGATCATGAGGATGATGCAGGACCAGGCAGTGTTTCATTCTGTTGTACACAGGATCACCATGAGTCAGAGCCACCTCAGTGCAAGCTATCTATCTATAGCTATATGAATAAAGACCAGAAGGGTTCATGATAATATAAAAATAGTCAAACAGTCAATGTGATGAAGTAGTGGCTTGTGTGGATTTGTGTGAGAGAGTGTATGCAGCCCCCCGGAGAGTATAAACACATTTTAAAATTAATAAATATGGCAGTAGTTACAAAATTACAAATGCGTGTACCTCTGACACAGAGATTCTGCTTTTAGTATCTATCTGTGCTACAGCAATATTCTCACACTTTGCAAGAATACATATATGTATCAGGATGTTTTTTCTTGATGAATTGTTTGTAAGTGCAAGAAATTGAAATTATGGTCAACAAGAGGGAGTAGATAAGTAACTTTTGGTATGCTCACACTATGAGATCCTATATAGCTTACAAAAAGAATAAAATAGGTATGCATGGAAAGGTGCTTTTTATATATTGTTTAGTAAGACTATCAAACTTCTGAAGAATATTATATGTGGGTGAGATGACCCTAGCTGCTTTCATTGGGGCACAAATACATATAAACACATGCTTATATGTGTGTATTATGTGTATATTGGAAAATGTTAGAATATAAATCAAACTATTATCGAGGATTTGCTTTGGGTCTTGCAGTGGGAACAGGATGGAGAGATAAGGGTAGACATTTTAGTTACTGCTTTGTACACCTCAGTTTTTTTTTCTTTTTTTCTCCGTCTCCTTATCCCTTTTCCCTTCCTTCCTGCCTCCCTCCCTCCCTCCCTTCTTCTATTACAAGGAGCATGGATTTATTCCATAATAATGAATAAAAGATAAGTAAATTAAATCCAATATCCATTCAGCCATCCCTCACCCCATCTCTCATTAAAATGATAAATTTGTTATTTTAATTTCCTTAAGCTTCCACACATAAATTTAAGGAGGGATAAGGGGAGTTGGAATTAAAATGGATCAAGTTTCTGTTCTGTACCAAGTACACTGCTGAGCTTTCACATATTGACAGAATTAAATTCTCAACGACTCTCTGAGGTGGTATCAGGGGTGATATTCAAAATACCCGACAACCTCTATGGCACAGGTACTAACCATCTAGAAAGGACACCAGCCACAGTACCGGAGCAGTGTCTGAAAGCCACTCCACTGCTGGATGGCAGGATGTTCAGGAGGGACCCTGGGGAGGGGTTGGGACTACCAGGCAGCAGGAGGGCACTGGGAGCTCAGGGCAGCGAGCTCCTTACCAGCTGGCACAGAATAGCTAACAAAGGGTCCGGCCACACCAATATGTGTCAGCTGAATGTCAGCCCTGCTCAGTACAATACTCTTGAGACTTGGGACGCTGTTATGAATGAATTGTCTCCTCCAAAATTTATGTTGAAGTCCTAAACCCTGGAACCTCTGAATGTGACTTTGTTTATAAATAGGGTCTTTGAAGATGTTATCCGTTAACATGAGGTCATACTGAAGCAGGCTGAGTCTAATCCAATCTGAGTGGTGTCCTATAAAAGAGAAGAGACATAGACAGAGGGAAGACAGCCATGGGAACATGAAGTTTTGCTGAGGCTGCAAGCCAAGGAATGCCTGCGGCTACCAGAAGCTGGGATAGAAAAGAAAGGGTCATCCTTTAGAACATTTGGAGAGAACATGGCTTACCCGACACGTTGATTTGGGCTTCTGGTCTCCAGAACTGTGAGAAAATAACTTTCTGTTCTTCTAAGCCATCTAGTTTGTGGTATTTTGTCCCAGCAGCCCTGGAACTAAAACCTCAGGCAGCTGTCACTTTGTAAAGAAACTTTCTCCTTCTGGTATCCAGACTGCCCCCTATATTATTTGAAGGTCTAAGTTGAAAACCAGGCTGATAAAGCTCGGGTATGAGCAAACAGTTTGAATTTATAGGCAAATTATAAGTATGAAGTGTGCCAGTGGGATTAGCCCTTGGCAATATAATTTCAAAAGGCTATAGGATTGCTTTTATACGGACTACCCAGCCTCTGAATACCTGCCCACTCTTGACAAAACTCATGGCTCTGCCCATGTAGCCTCCTAAAAGAGAGAGTCACATGGTTCTGTCCCCCAGAGCCACCTGCATTTGCTCTGAGCTACTGCTTGAGTTCTGCTGCAATCTGCCAAAGACTGCCTTCTGTTCAGGCAAGGCAGGCCCAGGTTCTCAGGGACCATACAAGTGGCCATCAAGTAGACTGTGACTCATGGCAACTCCATGTGTGTCAGAGCAGAACTGTGCTCCATAGGGTTTTCAATGGCTGATTTTTCAGAAGTAGATCACTAGGCCTTTTTTCTGAGGTGCCTCTGGGTGAACTTGAATCTCCAAATGCTGTGTTAGCAGCTGAGAGTGTTAACCAATTGCACCACCCAGAAACTCCTCAGGGACCATATCAAACCAAACTCACTGCCATCGAGTTGATTCTGGCTTATAGCAATCCTATAGGACAGAGTAAAACTGTCCCATAAGGTTTCCAAGGCTGTAATCTTTACAAAACCAGACTGCCTTATCTTTCTCCTGCGGAGCAGCTGGTAGATTTGAATCGCTGACTTTTTAGTTAGCAGCAGAATGCTTTAACCACTGCACCACCAGGGCTCCTTCAGGGACCACAGGGCTATAGAAACTGCCCAGCCCCTAGCACCCACCTATTCACCATCAGGACGAGCAATATCCTGCCTGGAGTCAGGACAGGTGCACCCACTATCTTCTTGCCTAGGTTTCCTCTTCTCCTGCCCTTACTGGATCTAAGAGAGTCTAGACTAAGCTTGCTTTGTTTTATTTTAAATTTTATTCAGAAGAACTTAAAAAAAAAAACATTTTCGTTGGTGAAGACAGGTGAGTTCAAGAACTGGAGGTGCAAGGTGGCTAAGAGATTTCCCCAAGGCTAAGTGGCCAGTGAACTGAGGAAGAAGGTTCATGTCCAAGTCTGCCTGTCTCCACTCTACCAGGCTGCCTTGCAGGAACTTTGTCTGAGTTCTCATGCATCCAACACTCCTTCTCTTTGGACTATTTCTGTTATTTCTTAGTGCTAGTGTTGAGATTTCAGAGTATTATGGTCTGGCTTGATTACAGTTTGAATAGAGTTCTGCTTGATAGAATGCGTAAGAGAAAGAGCCATCTCTAAGCCAACTGGGGCTAAGAGGTCTGAAAGTGTGCAGTTTCTTTTCCAGTGGGCGATGCATTCCCTTCTACTGGTCAGGGGTCAGCCTTGTGTGCCCTTTGGACCCAGTACATGACCTGGTAGGAGGGGTGAAGAGCTGTGAGTCAAAGCAAGGACAAGGGACATGTACAAGACATTACAGAGAAGTGAGTAAACTCTGGTGACTGAGGTTTGGGGGCAGCAGGAGAGAAACAGTGTGGCTGGATTGTGGAAGGTCTTCCAAGGGCCAGGAAGACTGAAGGCCTGAGGTCTACAGATCTAGCTCTTAGGCATTCAAGAGTTATCATATACCAGGCCCTGGGTTAGGTATTTCACACACATTTTATTTTTATATTTAATCCTTCCAATAACCCTTCAGTGAGGAAACGGAGTCTCAGAGGGTTGAATTCTCATTTGCCCATGCTCACTGCTGTATGCAGAATGGTTGTTCCCCAAAGATGCCCATGTCCAAATTCCAGAACCTGTGCATATGTTACCTATTTGGCAAAAGGGAGTCTGCAGATGTGGTTAAGGAGCTTGAGATGGGGAAATTATCCTGAATTATCTAGACGGAGCCATTGTAATCATATGAGTCCTTATCAGAAGAAGGCGGGAAAGTCAGAATGAGAGATGTGATGACAGAAGCAGAGGTCAGAGTGACATGGAGCAATGAGATACAGAACCTGGGTGGCCTCTAGAAGCTAGGAAAGAAAATGATATGGATTCTTCCCTAGAACCTCCAGAGGAACACAGCCCTGTTGATACCTTGATTTTGGCCTAGTAAGATTCATTTCAGACTTCTGATCTCCAGCACTGGAAGATAATAAATTTGGGTTGCTTTAATAACACTAAATTTATGGTAATTTGTTACAGCAACAATGGGAATCTGGTGCATTTACCCTGTAAGTAGTAGAGGCAGGATTTGAACCCACGTCCAGATGACTTCAAAACATGTGTTCTTCCTGCCTGCACCAGTCTACTCCCTCCCTGCAGCTTCTAAGCTTGACAAAAATTTCTCATTTACAAGAAGCCCCAGATCTTCCTGTCTGCCCAATGAGCATCATAGAAAGATACTCTGACAGGGACAGCCTTCAGAGTAGGAGCAGCTCTCTGTAGAGTTCAGAGCTCCAGGGCTGGGCCCAAGCAATGACAGTTCCTCCAGGCTCACAGAAGGAGTGGACAGTGCTGGAAGTGAAATCTCCAGGCCAAACTTTCAACCACTCATTAGCACCAAGGCTACAAAGTCAATGAATAGAAAAAAAAGAATGGTCTAACTCACAAAAAATCACCAGACTTACTGGTCTGAGACTGAACAAACCTCCAGAGTATGGCCCCCGGACACTCTTTTAACTCAGTACTGAAGTCACTCCTCAGATACACCCTTTAGCCGAAGATTAGACAGGCCTATAAAGCAAAAGGAGACTAAACAAGCACATCAGCCCAGGAGCAAGGACAAGAAGGCAGGAGGGGACAGGAAAGTTGATAATGGGGAACCCAAGGTGGAGAAGGGAGAGTGTTGACACATCATGGGGTTGGCAACTAATGTCACAAAACAATATGTGTATTAATTGTTTAATGAGAAACTTATTTGCTCTGGAAACCTTCATCTAAAGCACATTTAAAAAAAAGAAAAAAAACTGAAAGGGATCAAACTGATATGCAAATAACTTAACTGCCTGCCAGTACAAAGCCTAAAACTTTTTAAAGAAAGAGGGGACAAAAAAGCCAAATGCTTACCAACATATAATCTACAACGTTTAGTAAAAAATAAAAAAAATACTACGTATGTCAAGAAGCAGAAAAATGTAACTGAAAAACAGGAGAGAAATAATCAACAAAATCGGACCCATAAAATGACATAGATTAGAGAAGTAGCAGACAAGTGCATTAAACAGCTATTATAAATATGTAACAATATGTTATAAAATAAGATGAACATAATAAAGAGGGGAAGAGAAGAAAAAGAAAAAAATTGAACTGTACCTTTAAAGCACGTTATTAAAGGAAAATAGCTAAATTCTACTTATATAGCAGGAACTGTAGACACTTCATATGGTCATAAATTGTTGCACACATTATGTTTTGTTCGTCCTAATAGACAATTAACCTCAAAAAAAAGGCAAAGGAGATGGGTCTTAACAACAGCATATATGACAAAGAATGACAGTTTTTAGTACCAAAAAGTCCAAGATGAGCCAACAATAGCTGTAAAAAACAAATGTGACTGAAAGCTGCATCAACAGAAGCATAGCAGCTAGAAAGAAGGAGATGAACGTCCTATTTTTCTCTGCACTGGAGCACCCCCACCTTGATGAAGAAGAGTGTCAGCTCAGATATTATGCTCTAGACAGGAAAAAAATTAGAATCTCCATCTAGAGGATACTGACCAGGATGGTAAAATGTCTGAAATACATTTCACATGAGAAGAGCAGAAGAACCTGGGAATATTTATTTAGGTTAATTTCCAGAAGTCACAGGGTATCTTTTTTGTTGTTGTCAAATATCTTAAGAGCTACCTTGGAGAAGGAAGATCAGATTTGCTTTCTTTGTGGCCATGGAGGTACAGAGAAACAGATTTTATCTCAGCATAAGGAAAACCCTTATAATGGTAGCGTCTAGAAATGGAATAGACTATCTCATAGGTAGTGAGATCAGTGTGAAGGGAGGCAATCAAAACACACTGTAGAGGTGTTGGACTAGGTACCCTCTGACGTCCCTCACAACTCCAGTTCTAGAAACACTGATACACTTTTTTTTCCCATTACTACTGAAGGACCAGAGAAGACAAACTCTGATAATCCAACAGAGAGGTTGGCCATAAATCCAAATATCTTAGCCCAGAAGACACTGCCTGTGTCCCCAACCCTCTGGCTCCTGCACCTCTTCCTGAATCCCCAAAATGCCCCTAAGAAGGAGGACTCACCTTTCTTCTCAAAGTCTACTTTCTCTTCCCCTGGCCGGCCCAGGCTGTCCAGGGTGTGGGTCACCTGGCTGCCAAATTCGTCTTCATGGGAAACATGGTTGGCCCGCCGGGGCGGGTCCTCATCCTCCTCATAGTCATAGTCATCGAGGATGGGGGTCTCCCGGATGGGCACACCGATGACTGAATTGTGGGCCTGCAGCCGGGAGGAGCGGAAGCTCTCCCGGGCCTGGGGCCCAAGCAGCACCGAGGGGATGTAGTGGATCTCGTGAGTGGCTTCGGTGCTTGCGCTCTTCTGGGGGATGTGGCGCCGCTTCTGCCAGCGCCGCTGGGCATACAGGGCCACGGTGAACACAAGCAGGAGAAGCAGCAGTGCGATGAGGCCACCCTGGAGGAGGAGGAAAGCAGAACAAGCAAGTGGGAAGCTGTTCTTGCAGATAGAGAGCCAGAGGGGCTTTACCTGTCCATCACACTCAGCCCAGATCCTGGGTTTGGCTCAGAGCCTCAGGAACCACGTACCACAGCTCTGAAGTTAGACATCACAATTTCCAAACCTGGCTTTTCCACAAACAAGCTGTGTGACCTTGGGCTAACTGCTTGACTTCTCTGGGCCTTACTGTTCATATGTATAAGGAGGAATAAGATTCCCTGCTCCTCCTTCTTCACAAAGTTGCCACGAGGAGCAAATAAGATGATGGTTGTAACAGAGCAATCCAGACTACTAAACGCTGGGATGAGCCAGGGCTTTGGCTTCACCCAGGTGACTCTCTGAACCCTGACTCTGCCTCCCACCGTCTTCATGAACCCAGGCAACTTGCTCACACTCTCTCAGCCTTACTTCCTCATCTCTAGAATGAGTTCTCTGAGGGCTCAAGAGATAGCAGACTTTCTTCTAACCTGCTGCAATCATACAGCATTGTTATATGTAATTTCTGCACAGGAGTCCCTGGATAGTACAGTTAACACACTTGGCTGCTAACACAAAGGCTGTAGGTTTGAGTCCACCCAGAAGTGTCTCAAAAGAAAACCCTGATGAGCCTACTTCCAAAAAATCAGCCACTGAAAATCCTACGAAAATCACAGTTCTACTCTGACACACATGAGGTTGCTATGAGTTAGAACTAACTTGACAGCAACTGATTTTGGTTTAATTGTCGCACACATTATGTTCTGTTCATTATCAAAAACTCTAGTCTTTTAATTTCTGATTCCAAACATCAGGCTGGGACAAACTAGGTGTTTCATACATATTTTGAAGTAATATAAATAAATGGATGAGTAAAAAAATGTACCTTTCTAGGGTTCCTTTAATCAGTAGTTTAAGATAAACTGGAGTTTATTTTTTTAATAAATCCAACTCATAAATACTTGATTGAGTCTGCATACCAGCAGTTAATTTGAAATATGCTAAATTATGAACATATCTTATGTGATTCATGAAATATCCTGGCCTGTGAGTTTCTTGAGGGCAGAGGCTATTTCTAAAACATGTCTATATTCTCCATGGTGTCTTTCGGGGACTTGAGATGGAAGGTTGCATTCTCCTGGCCCCACTCATTCACTTGGTGCTCAGAAATCTCTCTGAAGAATAAGGGTTGGCCTCCGTCAGTTATCTTGCTTTTCTTTGCTTTACGTAGTGATTCCTATTTGGGAGACTGGTGGCCATTTTGCTGAGCCCTTGGTTTTGCAGTCCCTGGAGAGGGAAGGATCACCCCATTAATAGAAAGAGAGTGGCCCTGGTGGCACAGTGGTTGAGAGCTACAGCTGCTAACCAAAAGGTCAGCAGTTCAAATCCACCATCCGCTCCTTGAAAACCCTATGCAGCAGTTCTACTCTGTCCGATAGGGTCACTGAGTTGGAATCAACTGGACGGCCAAGGCTTGGCGAAATCAAGTGGCTCAGAAACTCAGAGGGTGCGTGGTAGAGCAAGATCTGAGCCTTGTTGTTTGTTTCGTATTTACTCAAAAACCTGAGTTTTTTCTACTGTCATCAGTGTTTACCTAAACTGTTTGGCTGACCGCTTTTCCTTCACATAATTTCACTGAAGGCAAGAACAACTTCTTTAACTACCTGTATAACATCTAACAAACATGGCAGATGTAAACCCTGACTACATTACTTGGGCAAAGAAGGTGACTGCTGTTAAGGATACCTGTTTAGGCCAAGAAGAACATTAATAACTAAAGTGACTCAGCTATCTTCCTGAATGCTTTGATACTGGCCTTGTTCTGGTTGATCAGTAAGCTGGAACCTCTCACTTCCATATGAGGGGCTGGTGGGGGTTAAGCAGTAGCCAGACACGGCTGAGAGCGCTGGTGCAGAGGCCAGAACTCTGCTTTGACTTCGGCAGTGAGCTACTGTGGGATCCCGAGAAGAATTTTCTGGATGTCAGAACTTAAAAACAAACACACAAACCAAGCAAAGCCATAGGCAAGTGTATTTATGTATGTGTGTGTGTGTGTTTCTGTATGATCTGTAAAAACATGTCTAATATGCCTGTTATTTTTTTACCTCTGAAGCCCTAGAAACACAAAAATACATATTTTTCCTTCCACAAAACATATGCTAGTGCTTGTTTTATGTCTACTAATCACGTGTAACATGGCATTAATTTTTTTTTTGTTTGTTTTTTGCATCAGAAGTAAGAAAAGAAGGAGACAGAGGAAGGGAGGGAGGAAGAGTAAGAAGAAAAAAGAATGAAAAGAGAAAAGGGGCAGGCCCACTCTTTGCCACTTTTACTTAATGCTGCTTTATTTAATCTTATGTATGGGGATTATCATTTAAAAATTAAATTAGTCCAGGGGCTGTGATCTTGTCTAGGTCACTTCCCCTTTCACAATCTTGGTTTTGCCATTGGTTAAGTAAGGGTGACATTTATACCGTCACTACACTGGGTCATTGTGAGGAACGAATAACATGCTTGTAGAGTGTTTACTACAGTATGGGGCACCTGATAACTGCTCAAAAATTATCAGCATTATTATTGTCAACAGCATTCAGCAAGTGCACATATTTAATGTTTAATGAATGAATAAATGGTTGAATGAACGAATGAATGACTTGGTCTTCCGCCCCTCAATGCCTATTCTGCAAAACTTGTCCAAATCCTTCTCAATCTGGACCACTTTATATATGCTCTATCATTTACCTTTACAACTTGCATGTTAGGCATCATTGTCCCATGGTAAGTGAGGAAACTGAGGCACAGCCTAAGAGTACTTCCAGAAACGAGGTGGCAGAGAGACCCCTCCTGCTTTGGCGGGGACTAGTCTGAAGGTCCCTTTAGCTCAGTGATCCACTGATTGCCATTTGTCACGAGCTCAGTTCAGAGGCTCCCTCTTCTCACTCTCAGCCTGCCCCAACCTCAGCTCGGTTACAGACAGGAGTGTCATTGTCAGAACTTAGAAAAAGAAGAGCTCTAACACCCAGAGGTTCAGCGTGCCACTAACCTACTGAAACAGATGTCCCTGAGCTGGGGTCCTAGAGGGCTCTCAGTGGGCATTGCCCAAGGCACACTGGTCATCCAGGCCATGTTACAAGCACCGCTTTGACTAGTCCCGCCTTCCCAGACCCTGGAAAAGTCGTGGAGTACAGGGAAGTAGGAACAGACTCAGTGCATGCAGGAAAAAGGTTCAGGGTTCTTTACTATGTGACCTTGGGCTGCCAGGTCCTCTTTGGACCGTCAGTTTATTCATCTGTAAATTGAACTTGGCAGTACTTGAAATCTTATAGCACACAGTTAGGGACACAGGCTATTGTTAGGTGCCATCGAGTCAGTTCCAACTCATAGCGATCCTATGTACAACAGAACGAAACACTGCCCAGTTCTGTGCCATCCTTCCAATTGTTGCTATGCTTGAGCTCATTGTTGTAGCCACTGTGTCAATTCATTTTGTCAAGGGTCTTCCTCTTTTTCGCTGACCTCTACTTTACCAAGCATGATGTCCTTCTCCAGGGACTAATCACTCTTGATAACATGTCCAAAGTATGTGAGACGTAGTCTCGCCATCCTTGCTTCTAAGGAGCATTCTGGCTGTACTTCTTCCACAGCAGGCTAGGGAGTCAGAAAGACTTGGTTTAAATTTCATACTGCCACATATAATCTGGGTGATTTTAGGCAATGGAATTAACCTCTGAATCACAATTTTCTCATCCATATAATTGAGTCAAAAGTTTCCTTATAGAGGGGGGTTAGAAATGAGCTAATGAATTTGGAGTGCATAGCTCAGTGCCTGGCACATGGTACACCCATGATACCGGAAATCTCTCATCCATGGAACTCACGGAATTGTTGTGCAAATCAAATCTGGAAACAGATGTGAGATCCCTCACAAACCAAAGGGTGCTGTACACAAGCAGAGGAGCTCGAGAGAACCATTTGCCCACCTCTCTGCTATTAGAAGAATCCATGGGTGGCGCAATCAGTTAAGCACTCAACTAGAAACCAAATGGTTGGTGGTTTGAACCCACCCAGAAACACCTTGGAAGAAAAGCCTGGCGATCTGCTTCTGAAAGGTCACAGGCTTGAAAACTCTATGCAGCAGTTCTACTCTGCACACATGGGGTCACCATGAGTTGGAATCAACTTGATGGCAAGTGGTTTGGTTTGTTTTTGGTCCTAATAGGAAAGCAGAGGAGTAACTCAGAATCAGAAAGAAACTATTCTGAATTCACCTGGGTTGGCCTAGGCTGCTGGACCGGTCCATGCCCACAGGGTTATACTCCCACTTCTTTATCAGCTTCCTTCACCAAGGGCAAGCAAACGGAAAAGCAGGAACCATCAGGAGGTGAGCAGAGCCCATGCATCTGGCCACTGAGTACACACACCAGGAGCAAGCATAGGGCCTGGCATCGGAGAAAAAGCTTCAGGGCAAGAGGGAAGCCATGGAGGCAGGAAAAGACGCAGGGGAGAAGGCTCTGAATTTACAGAAAGTGAGTTAAGAAGAGGCCAAGGCTTGAGGGGTGGCAAGCTGAAGTCCTGCTGACCTGAGGGACAACCCAGTGCCAAATCCGATTTGGGCTGTGTTCACTCGAGGGCAGCCCAAGACAAACAAGGCTGGAGAAATGACTGCGAGTTCCCGAAATTAAAATGCCCCTCTGTTAGGGTTTTGCTTCTGCAAGGTTGCAGCCAGTACAGGTTTGAGGGTGATTAGTTTACCTTTGCCTTACGAGTCTGAGGATTTCACTAAACTGTGAGGCAGGAAGTAGGCAAGAGATGAGAGATGGAATGTGTGCCCCCACATTCTGGAACTTTCTGAAACCTTCCTTACCGACGGCCTCTCCAGAGCAGATCGGCCTGCTCATTTTGTTCTGCCACTGACAGTGTGTCTCAAGTTACTCAGTGGAGTCAGAAAAGGATGAGGGTGGGAGATGTTACAGGCAGTATGATGTCATGGGGAAACCAAGTATCTGGGTGCACAGAGGCCAGTGTGTGAATCGCTGCTGACAAGCTGATATGATACTTTAGCCCACTGGGCCACAGTAGGCTCACCTTTAAAATGGTGCTGATAATTTTCAATATGGAGGGCTGTGTTGAGGATTAAACAAAATAAAAGGTTTGGAAGAAACGATCTGGCACCAAAAAGTCAAGAAACACCAGCCTCATGCCTTTCACTTATCCCTCTAACCCAAACCAAATCCTTTCACTCCCCTTGCTGAAAACCCTTTCCTGGCTCCCCAAGGCTTTCCGAATGATGTCCAGACTCTCTAGCCTGGCCCTCATGACTGGATCCCCACTTCGTTTTTCTGCCTCAGCTCCTCACAAGGCCCACCTCATACTTTATCATAAAGCCACACTGAGCGATTAGCATTCCCCCAGTACAGTGCTCCCTCTCCACATCTACTGCTCCCTAGAACACTCTTTCACTCCCTGTAACTGGTTAAATAATGTCCCCCCAAAACTCCTGTCAACCTGGAACCTCAGAATGTGATCTTATTTGGAAATAAGGTCTTTGCGGATGTGATTAGTTAAGACGAGGTCATACTGGATTAGGATGGGCTCTACATCAAATGACTGGTGTTCTTATAAGGTCTCTGGGTGGCACAAACAGTTTGCACTTGACTACTAACCTAAAGGAGCCCTGGTGATGCAACAGTTAAGGGCTTGGTTGCTAACCAGCCGCTCCTATGGGGCAGTTCTACTCTGTCCTATAGGGTCACTGTAAGTCGCAATTGACTAGACAGCAATGTTTTTTTTTTTTTTGTTTACTAACCTAAAAGTTGGTGGTTCCATCCCACTCAGTGCCACAGAAGAAAGGCCTAGTGATGTGATTCAATAAAGATTACAGCCAAGAAAATCTTACGTTGTTGTTAGGTGCCATCTAGTCAGTTCCAACTCATACTGACCCTATCCTATGTACAATAGAACGAAACACTGCCCAGTCCTGGGCCATGCCCACAATCGTTGTTATGCTTGAGCCCAGAAAATCTTATGGAACAGTTCTATTCTGTAACACACAGGATCACCATGAGTTGGAATTGACTTGACAGCAATGTTTGTGTGTGTATGTGTGTGTGTTCTTATAAGAAGAGAAGAGGATATATAGGGAGAAGAAGATCATATGAAGATGGAGGCAGAGATTGGAACAATGCATCTACAAGCCAAGTATCCAGGCACACCAGAAACTAGGAGAGAGCTCTGGAACAGATTCTCTCTCAGAGTTTCCAGGAGAAACCAAGACACCTTGATTTCAGACATCTGGCCTCCTGAACTATAAGAAAATACATTTTTATTGTTTTTTGCCACCCCAAAAACCAAAACAACCAAACCCATTGCTGTCGAGTCGATTTCTACTCATAGTGACCTTATAGGAGCAGAGTAGAACTGCCCCATAGGGTTTCCAAGGAGCAGCTGGTGGATTTGAACTGCTGACCTTCTGGTTAGCAGCCGAGCTCTAAACCTCTGTGCTACTGGGGCACCCAGTCTACAGTAATTGTAGTAATTTCTGGCCTGCGAAACACATACACTCGGCTTCACCTGCTGACCTCAACTGACACAGCCATCTCAGCTTGCAGATCATGTCCTCAGGGAGCATCTTTGCCTCTTCAAGTTGGGGTGGGGCCATCCTCTCCTCTCACAGCTTCCCATGGTTACCAGTTGTTTGGCTGCACTGCTATCATCTCATTGACTGGGTGACCACCCTCTCACTCAAGGTTCTCAGCTCCCTGAGGGCATGGGCTGTGGCTCTCTCATTCCCTGCCTTTTGCTCAGCCTAGGATGCAGTGTTTGGCCCTGAGACAAAAAAAAAAAAAGCAACAACGACAAAACAGTTGCCATAGAGTCAATTCCAACTCAGGTGCTTCAGAGTAGAACTGTGCGTCATTGGGTTTTCATGGCTGTGACCTTTCAGGAGAAGATTGCCAGGCCTTTTTTCCAAGGCACCTCTGGGTGGATTCAAACCACCAGGCTTTTTGTCAATTGCTGAACGCTTAACTGTTGGTGCCACCCAGGGACTCCTGGCCCAGAAACAGTACTTAATAAATATCCAGAAGCCTAAAATCTTGAACAAACTTACCAGAGAAATGCAAATCCAATAGTCTTTGTATTAGCTCTGACCCCAGCCTCCACAGGGCACCTGATCAAACCTTTTATGATCCCTCTTTGCTGCTCTGCCTTTATCCTGATGTTAGTTTCTTCAACTGGTTTGCTTACCTACACAACATCAAAAATGCACAAATATATAGAGATTTAAAAAAAAAAAAAAAAAAACAACCAAAGCACCCCACCAAGTGAGCCTTCTGAAAAGTCAAACTCAGAATGCCATTCAGCGTGGCTTCATTTTAATCTATTTTTCATGTTAAAATATCCAGGCATGGGAGAAGGATCCAGAGAAAGGAAAGAAAGGAATAATGTGAGAAATGCTTTATTTGACAATGTGTCATTCGGAAACTGATTATTTCTGTCTCTGGCCTTTTTAATATTCCCTCACAATGGCCAAGCCGCGAGGGGATTTGGTATTCTAAGACTGGATTTATAATACTCTGTTCAGCAGTGATAAGAACACGGGCCTTTAATCCTCAGAGCTGTGAACATGCATATTTTCCCAAGTAATGTCCTTCTCTTCTTGCCACTTGTTTCTGGTCCCTGCCAGCCAGCCCCATGATGGCTGGGGATTGGTGATGCCCACTGGGTATTCTCTTGGTCATCCGCCCAGTGACAGAGCTAATAGGGAAAGGGACTGGGGCTCCAAGTCCTCTGAGAAGTCTCCTTTCTTGCCTCAGTCTATGTTTAAGCTGGAAGGATCATTAGAAAATAGCCCAAACTCAGAGTTACAGAAAAGGAAACTGGGGCTCAGCCAGTGGAAGTGACTTGACCAAGGTTACAGAACACCCTAAAATGGGATTGGAGGCAGAATATGCAGCACATACCCTCCATCCAAAGCTGCTAAGAAATCCTGCAAATGCTGACAGTTGGACCTACAAACTTCAAACTTGCCTCCCTCTCTATCCTGCTGCTGCTTTACTGCCCCAGGTGTCAATGGTTTTCTGGTGATAATTTTAATACACGGTGAATGATCTCCCAGACATTACTCCCCTCCTCGACTATTCTCAATTCATCTTTCATGCCATTAAGTAAGGCACAACTGCAAACAGGTCCCCTCCCCCTTGACCAAGCTAGAGAGTCTTGCAGTCTGACAGTTTAGGATTTTGTCACTAAGGCACCCAACTTTGTTGATTACTGTTATAGATTGAATTGTGTCTTCCAAAAATGTGTGTGTCTACTTTGCTAGGCCATGATTCCCAGTACTGTGTGGTTGCCCACCATTTTGTGATCTCCTGTGATTATCCTATATGTTGTAAATCCTAACCTCTATGATGTTATGAGGCAGGGTTAGAGGCAGTTATATTAATGAGGCAGGACTCAATCTATAGGACTAGGCTGTATCTTGAGTCAATCTCTTTTGAGATATAAAGGAGAGAATGGAGCAGAGAGGAGGGGGACCTCATACCACCAAGAAAGAAGTGCCAGGAGTGGACTGCATTCTTTGGACCCGGAGTACCTGCACTGAGTAGCTCCTAGACCAGAGGAAGACTGATGCCGAGACCTTCCCCCAAAGCCAATAGAGAGAGAAAGGCTTCTCCAGGAGCTGGCACCCTGAATTCGTACTTCTAGTCTCCTAGACTGTGACAGAATACATTTCTGTTCGTTAAATCCATCCACTTGTGGTATTTCTGTTATAGCAGCACTACATAACTAAGACAATAACTAAGACAAATACCTAATCTAATATCCTTCTCAAAACTTCTGCTTCATCCATCCGTGCAAACAACGCTACTGAGAACCTACTATATAGCAGGCATGGGGCTAAGTATCCAATCACATTGGAACTCACTGCTCCCATAGTATATCCTATAATTTTGGCCAAGTCTGTTCCTCTGCCTGGAATGCTGCCCTCATTCTTATTTCCCACACTGACATCTGTACACCCAAATACCACCCAGAGTTCACCACTCCAACGCAACAACCTTTGTAAACTCTTCTGGGATCAACTCTCTCCATGCTCGCCCAAAGGAATCTATTTATCCTGTCAGCTCCCACAGAAGACCATCTCACCTTCACGTAAGCAGCAATAGCATTTTCTACCTTGTATTAGAATTATTGATGCTCATTATTTAGCTGTCCTACTGGATAATTATACCCATTGCATAGATGAAAAAATGGAGACCCAGAGAAGAAACTTTCTTACACCACACAACAATGGGGCAAATACATGCGATAAGAACTCCCCATTAGGGAAATTTCCAGTAGACTGCAAGTCCACTCAGGGACCGGGAATGTCCACCGGAGTTGAGAGAGCAATTGGAGAAAAAGATTATAACACAGGTCACAACCAGATTGTAAAGGGAATGTCCCTTTTTTAAGCATTGAGGATCCAGAAAGTTTTATTTAAAAACAGTAGAGTGGCAAAATCAGCTGTGTATCTTGTAAAGATCACACTGAATGTGGTGGAGAGAGCAGGAACATTGAGTAAGATGTTAACAATAGTCTAAAAGAATGGCTCTGAACTGGGGGCAATTTCTCCCCCAGGAGACATTTGGCAATGTCTAGAGACATTTTTCAATGTCACAACTGGGTGGAACGTATTACTGGCATCTAATAGGTAGAAAACAGGGAAGATGCAAATATCCTACAATGCACAGGACAGCCGCATGCAGCAAAAAATTATATGGTCCTAAATGTCAATCATACAGAGATTGAAAAACCTAAGTCTAGGAGAGAGATAATGAGAGCTGGTATGAGGGCAGTTGAAGTGGGTATTCAGCAAAGTGGTAGATATAAGATGCAGATGACAGGTTGGGCAGACTTGGTGTCTGATTGGCAGGGAATAGGCAGAAAGAAGAAGGTGCCGACAAGGACACTGAGGTCTACATTCTGTCACTTGTTTACAGAGGAATATACCTATGTATTCATTTTCCTCTGAGTAAGCTCCCAAGAAATTATGCCAGAGGTTATCCCAGAACATAATCAAATGAAGAGATATGTTTACATGTGTGTGAACAATTAGAAGAAAATACACGCACAACAACAGATTCTGATATGCATATATGTACATATATGTTTTATGTATTTGTGTACACATATATACATGCACAAACATAATACATACATATTCACATCTGTATAACTATAGTCACACCTATCTTTATATGTCTATAGTTAGTTATATTTATCTCTTTGCCTCTAGATAGATATATGGTGACCTATTTAAGGAGGTCCCATTATAGAAAATGAAACCTTTTTTTTTTCTTTTAAAGAGAAGCCATCTACCTAGCATGTATCTATTAGAGAAACTATTTTTTCCCCTAAGATAATGTCAAGAGAATAAGGTAAAAATGCCGTGGTTCTTTGGCACTTATTCGTCCCCTCACCACCACCTCTCCCCCGCCCGCTGCCCCAGCTCAACCTTCCTTACTCATTTTTAGATTAGATCAGACTGGGACTAATGCCTGAGAGATCATTGAGAACACTACAGAAATGTATTAAGGGGAAAGCTAATGAATACTAGGACACCAGCACTTGGCCAGGAGTCAGACAGATCTGGGTTTGAGCTATGGCTGTATTACCTTTTAGTTGTGTGTCTTTGGGTAAGTCACTTGAGTTTCCTCGTCTGTGAATTGGGTTATTAACATCTAACTACAAGGATTTTGTGAGGATTAAATGAGATTGCACTGTATAACACATTTTGCATAATGGCAGGTAAGCAGTAGATCTCAGGAAATATTAGCATTCTTACTGATGCAGGGCCTTGTTTCCTGAAAAATTAGATACCAAATAATGGTGAAATCACCATTTCCCCTAAACTATGGTATGAGATATTCTCCGTACAGTTCTCCAACACCAGCACGATTACCCCTGCTCTCTCACTGCAAGTTCCAAGCTGTGTGACCTTGATCATGTCCCTTCCCTTCTTTGGGGGTGAATAGGTGAGTTCTGATGGTTTCTAACACTCATTCCTACCCTAATATTCCAGGAGATTAGAAAGACAAAAGTGAATGTTGAAGTATTTTACACAGACAAAATACATATACTCTTATGACACCCTGCCTGGTGTTACATTTGGATATGCATATACTAAACCAGTTAACTGCCCTGAATCCATCACACAATCTCACACCTCTGTGCTTTTTCTCCTTTAATCCCTCTGCCTGAAATGCCCTTCGTGTACTTCTTTGTCTGGTCCTTCAAGCCTCATTTTTGGGTCATGATCTCCTAACACACCTTCCTGAAACCTGCTTTCTCTGGCTGTGTTATGTAGCCATCTGTCAGGCCTACCGTGATCTGCGCGCTCCTCTCCCAGAATACACAGCAAGCTTCATTACAGTTTGCTTACCCTCCCACCACCCTGAGCGGCCCTGGAGGGCAACCTTAATCTTCTCTATTTTCCCAAGACCTTGCCCTTCTCCAACACTGAGCATGCCTCATTATGTATTTATTGTGTTTCTATACTGAGAGACAGTAGAGGGAAAGACAGTGTTGTATTTATTTCTGAATGAATTTGAATGACACATGGCCCACAGTAGATCCTCAATTGCTTGTTGAAAGTATGAATGAATGAATGGATCCATTACAAATGCCTCCTTGAGGGAATGACTGAAATACACTTATATCTGTCCGGTACTTCTCCATTTGTGTGTGAGAGAGGGCTAGGATCATTCACGTGAGCCAGTTAGCAGAAATCAGTGTCCCACTCCATATCCTCAGGTGACCTCTCGAGCTCTGTCTCAAATCCTGAAGGATGGATGAATGGAGTTGGTGGCAGAAAACATCTATAACAGGATTGGTTTACTCCCTATTCTTTGAGTCATGAAGATAAACAAATGAACCTGAGTGACCTGGGGGGAGGCATGCGCTCATTCATTGATCTACTCATTCGCCAGGTGAAAGGTATCTCTGGAATTAGAACCAAGTTTGAATTCTTACTCTGCCACTCACCAGTGGTGTGACCTCGGAGAGTTCTATCTGTGATGTTCAGTTTCCATATCATATCTAAAATGGAAATACCATCATTCACAAAAAGGCCTACAGTGAGGGTTAAATAATATGATGTATGTGAAATAAGTTACACAGCTGTTAGCACAGAGAAAACATTCAAATGTGGTAGTTATTGGCATAGTTGTTTCTACTATTATTGTTAGGCTTTGACCCTGTTCCAAACCTCTGCTATGCATTAGAAACACAGAGATATGCCCTTAAAGAACTCACAGTCAGTTTGGGGAAATAGATAAGCAAGCAGATAATTACTGTAATGCATAGTTCGATAAGCTCTGTGCCAGAAGGAAGCATAGTAAGGAGCAAAGAGTTTCTCACGGCTTCCAAGTGCCAAAACATAGAAGAAGTGGGAATTAAAAGGACTTCCTTGCAATTCTAATTATATACAGCCAGGTTCCAAGGGGTGGGGTGGTGACCCATCCAATGAAATGTTGCTGTTATTGGGTGCCACAGAGTCCATTCTGACTCACAGCCACTCCATGTGACAGAGTAGAACCAATCCATACTGTTTTCTTGGCTGTAATCTTTACCGAAGCAGATTGGCAGGTCTTTCTCCCGCAGAGCCTCTGGGTGGGTTCAGAACCACTAACCTTTCAGTTAGCAGCTGAGTGCTTAAGCATTTGCACCAATAAGGCTCCTAGTGTACCCACAGCTACATTGTGATAGAATGATCAGATAACCAACCAAACAGCATGGTGGTTAATGGAGCAGGCTCCGAGTCCACAGCCCTGGGTTTGAGTACCTGCTCTGTCACTGACCAGCTGTGGAGCCTTAGGTAAGTTACTCAATTTTTCTGAGCCTCGGCTTTCTCATCTGAAAATTGAGACTAGCAGTCTTCACTGAACGAGGCTATTGTGAGAATTAAATGAGAAAATGAACAAAAGAGACTCAACATAGTGTCTAGAACACAGTCTATTCTTGATAAATGGTAGTTTAAAAAAAAAAATTCTGGCAGCCGGAAACCACAAAGAAAGAAATTAGAAAATTTTTAGTCTGAGTCCCGGCCTTGCCCCTTATAAACTAAAGAAGTTTGCAGAAAGTTCACAAGTCTTCACATATATTTTTTTTCTTTTTTTTTATTCTACTTTAGATAAAGGTTTACACAACAAACTAGTTTCTCATTAAACAATTAGTACACATATTGTTTTGTGACATTGGTTGCCAACCTCACGACATGTCAACACTCTCCCTTCTCGACCTTGGGTTCCCCATTACCAGCTTTCCTGTCCCTTCCTACCTTCTTATTCTTGCCCCTGGGCTGGTGTGCCCCTTTAGTCTACTATTGTTTTATGGGCCCGTCTAATCTTTGGTTGAAGGGTGAATCTCAGGAGTGACTTCATTACTGAGCTAAAAGGGTGGCTGGGGGCCATACTCTTGGGGTTTCTCCAGTCTCTGCCAGACTAGTAAATCTGGTGTTTGTTTTCCTCACATATATTTTTTTTAATGAGGTGGCCACAGCATCAAATGAGCTATCCTTTTTTTAAAAAAAGAAAAATTTTTTATTATACTTCAGATGAAGGTTTACAGAACAAATAATTTCTCATTAAGCAGTCAGTACATATATTGTTTTATGACATTGGTTAACAATCCCATGACATGTCAGCACTCTCCATTCTCGACCTTGGAGGGTCATTTTTGGTGATACGTAGCCAAAGTTACACCATTTCAAAAGTTTCTACATGTACAATTCAGTGACATCTATTACATTCTTCCAGTTGCGCTGCTATTCTATCTTTTTCCAAATTATTCCATCAGCATTATCTTCAACTCACTGTCCCCTAGGCTTCCCCTCAAACTTTTTGAGTTGTTGTTGTCCATTTGGTCTCACACAGATAATTCTTCTTTTTTTTTCCTTAGATAAAGGTTTGCCGAACAAATAGTTTCTCATTAAAAAGTTAGTACACATATTGCCTTATGACAATGGTTAACAACCCCACGACATGTCAACACTGCCCCTTCTCAACCTTGGGTTCCCTATCACCAGCTTTCCTGTCCTCTCCTGCCTTCTAGTCCTTGTCCCTGGACCGCTGTGCCCCATTAGTCCTGTTTTGTTTCATGAGACTGTCCAATCCCGGCTGAATGGTGAACTTCAGGAGTGACTACACCACTGAGCTAAAAGAGTGTCC
>NW_004443952.1:4256257-4269661 GCF_000243295.1 Trichechus manatus latirostris | reverse complement strand
AGAGTTCATTTCTGGCTAGTACAATCCTGTGTCCTATATTCAGCCTGTGGTCTGATGTTGTTTGTTCTCAGATCGAAGGACCCCCTTTAATAAGTCTTGTAAGTTTGGTTTGGTTTTTACATAGTCCCTTAATCTCTGTTTATCTGGAAATGAACTAATTTCACCATCATATCTGAATGACAGTTTTGCAGGATATATTATTTTTGGCTGGCAATCTTTTTCT
Organism: Trichechus manatus latirostris; assembly: GCF_000243295.1. Taxonomy (NCBI): domain Eukaryota; kingdom Metazoa; phylum Chordata; class Mammalia; order Sirenia; family Trichechidae; genus Trichechus; species Trichechus manatus. Next base: position 4,269,438 of record NW_004443952.1, on the reverse strand, counting down.
TTCAAGGTTTTATATATGTCATTCCATTGCCTTCTTGCCTGCACGGTTTCTGCTGAATAATCCGAGCTTAGTCTTATTGTTTCTCCTCTGTATGTGACTTTTTGTCTTTCTGGAGCTGCTCTCAGGATTCTTTGCTTGTCTTTGGTTTTAGTGAGTGTGATTATGATACGCTTTGGTGATTTTCTTTTGGGGTCTATCCTATATGGGATTCGTTGAGCTTCTTGGATAGTCAGCTTTTCATCTTTCATGATACTGGGGAAGTTTTCTCTCAGCAATTCTTCAATGATCCTCTTTGTGTTTTCTGTTTTCTCCCCCTGTTCTGGAACTCTGATCACTCGTAGATTTTTGCTTTTGATTGTATCCCACATAATTCTCATGGTTTCTTCATTTTTCTTTGTTCTTTTTTCTGATTTTTCCTCAGAGTTGTGTCCAAGTGTTTGTCTTCAATTTCGCTGATCCTATCTTCCATCGTTTCAAACCTGCTCCTCAGCTCTTCTATGAAACTGTCCATTTCTGAAATCTTGTTGTTTCTCTTTTGGATTTCTATTTGTTGTTTCTGTATGTTTTCTAGTTGTGAATTTATTTTAGCTTTTTGTTCCTGTATTATTTTCTTGGATTCTTCCATTTTTTTGTCTGTATTTTCCATGAATTTGTCTGCCTTTTCCATGAATTTGTCTATTTTTTCCTCATTTTTGTCTGCTTTTTGCTTCAACTCTTGGATAATTCTGAATACCAGAGATTTGAATTCCCTATCAGTTAGGTCTAGTGCCTTTTCTTCTACTGGAAGGTCATCTGCTGTTTTGTTTTGGATGCCTACTGGAACCATCCTGTCCTGTTTTTGTAAATTTTTTGAAATGGTCTGCTGTCTTTGAAGCATTCAGTGGTTATTTTCCTCATTTATTAATTGTAGATTTGTTTGTTTCGTCCTGCTTTTTTGTTTTATTTGGTTATGTTTGAGCAGGCGGACTGTGCTTTCTTTGTTGTTTGCTCATCTGTGGGCATGATACTTTTCACCTCCTTCTCCAATGGGCAGGGTCAGTCACTCAGGTATGGTACAGCAGGTCATGTCCAGCTGAAGGGGAGTTGCTGGGATGGGCTGTTTGTGGCACATACTAGGGCTGACAGTGTGGACCGGGAATCAGTGCAGGGCAGGTTCCGGTAGGCCATGCCTGTGCTGCTTAGGAGTGTGATGTTCAGCACACTGTGTAGGTAGGCAGGAAGAAGCGGGTAGATTGTGATGTGTGGAGATAAAATGGGTATGGGAATGATGAGAGGAGAGAGGCACAGAAGCCAAAAACATAACACATAAACAAAAAAGAGTGCTAAGGGAGCTTGCTATTGGAGTGGACAGATGAGAGACTGAGAAATGGGGAAAAACAAAACTGAAAAAATAAAAGAAAAAGGGTAAAAGAAAAAAATGAATAAATCATGAGACTGAAAATGAAGAAAGCCAAAAAGGGAATAAGAGAAGAAAGAAAACAAAACAAAGAAACCAAGAAAAAAAAAAAGAAAAGAAAAAAAAAAACAAGAAAAAAGAAACGCCCCCAGGGATGTCCCTGTGCATCTGCACAGAGTAAGGGAGTAGCTTTCAAGTCGAGCGGTACTGTCTGGCTCGAAGTGGCTCCCAAGCAGAAAAGACAAAATGAAAACAAACAAACAAATCAAAACAGAACAAATCAGAGCAAACAAACAAACAAAAAAGCCCCAGGGGTCCCACCAGTGTGGCGGCACAGGCTGGGAAGCAGTTTCACAGTTGAGCAGTGTTTTGTAGCCTTTCAGGAAGAAGCAAAAATGGCGCATGGAGCCAGGTATTTGAGAGAAAGGAGGGGGAGGTGGTGAGAGGTAAGGAAGAAACTAAAGAAGTGGAAAAAAGCAACACCAGCAGCCAACAAAAGGCACTCACGGAGCTGGCCAGTGCAGGTGGGTGGAATCCAAGTGACACTGGGGTGAAGCTCATGCTTCCCAGCCAAGAGACTGTGGCTGCAGGAAGCAGAGGAGGCTATGTGGGGGTGAAGAAGGGTAGAGTGTGGGAAAGCCTATATTGCTGGTTACCGGTTGTTCTGTCTCCTGCTGGAAGCTCCGTGAAGCTGCTTTCTCATACCCCCTGTTTGCTGATCTCCGATAGGAGTCCAAGATGGCAGATCCATGCTGCGGTAGCTGATAGGGAACCTCTGCGTGCATCTCTCCTTGCTCTCTGTTCTTGGTCAGTTTCTTATTCCATTCAGTGCATGGCTGAGTTCTTTATCTCTTCATTTGATGCTTAGGGTTTCGGGATTGACGTGTGACTCTGTTTGACTTAGTTTTTCTGATCTTTGCTGCAGAGGGCGTGGTGCTTCTGACTATAGTGTCTAGTTGCCTAGAAGTTCTGAGCTAGATATTCTTAACTTCATTTAGCAGATGAGGAAATTGAGTCTCCAAGAGGTTACTTTGTCCCAGGACACAGTCATTTAGTGCCAGGGCATACACTTGGTTCCAGAATTCAAAGTCCTTCTGCTACACACTGTTGTGACAATCCTGAAACTCTCAGTTCCTTGGAAAAGTTGGCAGTGTGTGGCACCTGCAGCCTTTCCACAGTGCATCATTTTCTGGATAGGTGTTACAGACTCATGGGACCCAGGAAGAGGTCCCTAACACTATGCTATCCCTAACACTGGCCAACAACAGAGCCTTCTGTGGTGGAAAGGCTCAAGAAGAGCTAGAGGCCACTAAGAGCTTGGAGCCTGGCTGATGCTTTCATTGCCATTGAGTTGATTCTGACTCATAGAGACCCTGTAGGGCAGAGTAGAACTGCCCCATAGGATTTCCACGGCAGTAATTTTTACAGAAGTAGACTGCCACATCTTTCTCCCGCGGAGTGGCTGGTGGGTTCAAACTGCCGACCTTTCGGTTAGCAGTGGAGAGCTTAACCACTGTGCCACCAGGGCTCCTTAGGTTGATGCTTAAAATAACTTTCATGCTGGGAGGAAGCTTCTGAAGTAAGTGGCCACGCAAAAGTAAGCCTGATGCTGGCTTCTTCAGAAATCATGGGTGGAGAAAGGGAAATCTGGTGTCAGGATGGGGGAAGGGGGTGCCAGTCTGTGGCTAAGATAGGCTTCCCATTGCACTCCCTCTTTAATAATGTCTGTGACCTTTGTCTCCATTCTAGGATCTCCCTATCCCCTCTTCTTGCTTAAACTTTCTTTATAGCACTTACCTCTCTCTGCCATTATATCATATATTAATGTGTTAACTTTGTTTATAACCATAATGGAATGGAGGTTCCATAAGGCAGAGCCTTGGTTTTGTTTATTACTGTATATTCAACGCTGAGAACAGCTCTTAATGGTTGGTTGATGCTCAATAAATATTTCTGGATGGGTGGATGGATGGGTGGATGGAGAATGCGACAGATAGATGGATAAATGAGTGGATATATGGACATCTCCCCAAATAGCCTGGTAGCTCCTTAAGGGCAAGAGCTGGGTCTGAATCATCTCTGAGCCCTCAGAATATAGCCTAAGGCTTAAAGACTAGAAGGCAGTGAATAAATTTAAAACAAAAAATGCTGTTAGTCCCTCCTAGGGCATGAGGTGGGGGCTCTGGCTATAGGGGTCATTAGGAGGCAAAAGTGACAACTGGCTACTTCCCTCCTGATAAATGGGGCAAAGAGGAAAAGTTGGTCTGAAGTTGAAGTTCAGGAGACACTGAGCAAGAAAGTAAAGTGTTTAGGGGACGTCAGATCCAACTATTCATGCAAAATCACCTTCTACAGAAACCAAATTGATGGCCATGTCTATTCTTATATCTGGATGGAAATAATAAAACTTTTAAGTGAAAGGAAAGGGGGCATCCATGATACAGCTTGAAGATCCCTGGATCTGGGCTCAAATCCTGGGCTGTCACTGACTAGTCTTACAGCCCTGGGCCAGGCACTTCACTTTCAACCACCGTTTCCTCAGTTTTAAAATAATCATGGTAACAGGTGTGCCGTTTTCTCTTTGTGTAATACTCTCTTTGAGAATCCTGTCTATATAAGAACTTTATACATTTCAAAGTGATTTACACCTATCAGTGCTTACTACAATAAGTGTTGTTAAGGAGGGGGAAGAAACAAATACCATTGGTACTAACTCGGACAAAAAATAACAAGCTACAAAAAAGCAAAGCTGCAAATCCAGAGGCTTTCCGATATTTCTGATGCCTCCATCAGTCTATCCATCAGGCCTCTTCAAAATCTATTACGAGTCACACAGTAGGGGTCTGTTATAGGTGCTGTTTTGCTGCCATTTCCCAGCACTGGTGATGGAGCTGCCAATTGTCTCGAAGGCATGTTGTAATGGCCTTGGGATCTCCCTTACCAGAAAAGCCCCAGGAAAGTTAGTTGCTAGGGCAGAGAATCAAGCACGAGATGCTAAGCAATGAGAAGGAAAAGGGGAGATGCCTCAATGGGAGGCTGGTTCATGCAACCGCAGGAGCAAGAAGCAAAAGCTGGCCAAGTGTCCCTGCTGCCCTCACCAGGGCTGACCTGGTATGATTCACTCTTTCCTCTTCACCTTACTGCTTCTGGGTTTTTGCAAACATACAATTCAGTATTTCCTGGGTACCCCAAGTTAGCAGAGAGATTTGCTCAGCCACCTATCATCTTACTCTAACCCCTTCTGAACTCAGAGACCCCTCCACTCTTTTCAACAGGCTAGACCATCCTGGACATAGGCTCCAGGGGAAGCTGGTAGGTAATACTTTTTCTCTTGGTTCAGGAAACATCCTAATTGTAACACTGATAACCTCTCACTTCTCCACCCCAGCCATGAATGATGAAAACTTCAAAATCTGTTCCCTGGGGCCGTTCTGTTCCTAGTAGACCTACTAGGCATCAATCCCAGCAGCCCCAAGCCTGCTTTCCGGGTTATGCTCCTTATCCCTTCCCTAAGAATCTGCATCTATGTTGTTCCAAAACCCATCCTCAAATACAGTCCCAGATGAGTTCCCAATACTGGATGGTTTCCTTAGTTTAAGTCCACAGTGAAGTCCAGGGTCCAAAGAACCAACCTTTCCTAGCTAGAAGAGACAGTGATTGCTCTCCAAAATTGACCCCCCAAGAAAACAAATTATTTGAGGGGAAAGGGTTACTCAAGCCCAGATGCTGGAAGGATGAGGCCTGAGAAAGGAATTGTCTAAGCTGTAGATGAAGGGCTGGATTAAATCCCCATGCTTACAGCCATAACTTTCCCATATTGGTGAAAGGAAAGGGCTCACCCAAGAACAGCTAGCCTGGGTTCTTGGCCTTGTGCATTCTGAACCAAACAGAACAACCTGAGAAGCAGGTGGAGGTGGGATAGAGACTTCCCCAGAGAAAGACTCTATTTCTGAACCTCATTTTGATCCTGAGTCTTCAAGGAAGCTAATGAAGGATGTCTGGGTCCATTATTTAGATCTAGGGGTTCCTGAAATAATCCATAGTATGTGAACTGAGGCTGTTTAGCCAGGAAAGAAAAGAACTTAGAGGTCGGAAATAGATTTCTTTTCCTATTCCTTCATGGCTATGGCGAGGTAGAGAGACCAAGTACTACACGCATTGTGGAAAGGTAGGATCAGGACCAGTGGGGATAAATTCCAGGGCAATAGTTTTGGACTCAAATAACAACCACAACAATAACCATTTACATCTGCCACAGCAAACTCAACTCACCTTTTAAGACACAACTCACATATCTCCTTCTCTACCCTCCCAGACACAGGTGACCATTCTTTCCCTTACCACTACCCCTTGTATGGCCCAACGATAAATTTCCCAGTTTGTCATTCCCGTAAGAATCAGCTGGGGATGCTCATTAAAAATACTTATTCCTGGACCTTACTCATCCATACAGAATCATATCTCTAGGGGACCATCTCCCCAGGTAGGTTTGGGGAGTGCTTGCCTAGTGGTTAAAGCATAGGCTTTGGAGTAGAGCATAAGTGTGTTCAAATTCCACCTATGGCACTCTCAAGTTCCACTGACTAGGCAGGTTAATTAACTCTCTATGCCCTGGTTACCCCATCTGTAAAGTGATATTAGTGATATTAACAGTGCTATTTACTTTTTTCCCCATTGTCATCGAGTCGATTACGACTCATAGTGACCCTATAGGACAGAGTAGAATTGCCCCATAGGGTTTCCAAGGAGTGGCTGGTGGATTCGAACTGCCAAGCTTTCAGTTAGCAGCCAAGCTATTAACCACTGTGCCTCCAGGGCTCCACTATCTACTTTAGGATTAAATAAGGTAGTATATTCAGCAGAGTGACTAAAACAACAGAAATTCTTAGACAAGAGCACAGTCATCTATAATGCCCCTTATCCCATACTTTGGCATATATTTGCCTACAAATGTATCTCTCTGGTTGACTGTTCATTTCTTATTCATATGCACCAAATTTAACTTTGCAATTGAAGCATGAACTCTCAATCGCCTGACTAGTGAGTTTGGAATAAGGACTTGGCCATGCATAGCTCTGTCCCTTTCTTTCTCCCTTTCTCTTTGGAAGCCTGTTGTCTCACGGAAGTAGGCTCCCCTCTGCCCCTCAATTCTATGCGAGGAAAATTCCCTGATCACTTTTATGGGGGGCAGATCTTCATGTGGGAGGACACCAGGGGCCCAGCACCTATTCTGGGTAGGGAAGGGTCCACTGGTGCCACATCCTCCAAACTAACCTTTCTCGATAATAAAGATAAAATGTTCATCTCCGTCTGCTTTAGTCTTTTATCTACTCTTTCAAGCTGTCTTGAATTCAGGTAGAGAAAATATAAAGTGTCCTTAAACCCCACACCCATTACCTGGTCCATAGAAGTTCTTAGTAAATTATTTTGTTATTATTATTATATTTACCAGAAACCCTATTGTCTCTACTTCCTTTGTAAAGAATAGTTTGTTTTTGTTGTTTTCCTCTCTCTCTGTCTGAAAGCATTTATATCTCCCACCCCCTTTTTCCATACAGTTCTGAAATTTCATCACAATGTAACCAGTAGTGGTGCCCCACCCCCACACCTTTTGTTCTTCATTTGTTGTACTTGATGGACTCTTTTATTCTGAACATTTGCTCCTTTCTTCAGCTCAGGAAAGAGTTCTGGCATTATTTCCTTCCTCTTCAGGAGCTCTTCCCTTTGCTGTCAATAAGCCACATTTCTGGGGAGTCAGCAGGGGTTCCTGTTAGGTGGGTCTGAGTTGGGTGTGCCATCATTCCAAGAGAGCAGGCTGGGAATGCAACTCCTGAAGAAACTAGGGAGGAGGCAGTGTCTCCAGTTCCCCAGGTGCACACAATCCTCCCTCAAAAGCAGATGCTGTGGATATCGGGAAAAATGGTAGACCTTAACTAGGATCAGGCCCTCAGTGAAAGCCAGGAACTTGGAATGTAATTCTCTTAATGAGCTCACGGGCCAGTAACTCAACCTCCTGTAACCTCCTTTTCCTCATCAGTAAAGTGGCAACAATAATTTACCTTATCTGATTCCCAGGGTGTTTGGAAGAATCAAATGAGATGGTGTGCGTGCAAATGCTTTGAGATTTATTAAGTGTCACATACACATGAGTGTACACAAACACAACACACATATATTTAAACTATACTTTCAAAATGATCACTATACAATAAAGACTGAAACCTGCTAAACAAATTCCTGCTCCTCCTTCAAGATGAAGTTGAAATGTCCCTGTTCCTATTTATTTGATTTAGCACCTGTAACAACTGGCTTGAATTTAGAATTATGCTTTAAAAAGGAGAAAAAAAGCATATATTTAAACAAAGGACCCACACTCAGGGCAGAGCGGCTCTTACCACGAGCAGCGTGCATTGACAATGACAAGGCAGACAGCATCGGCATGATTTCCATCTCTTACTCTGGATTATAGATGCTCATTGAATGTTAACGGCAGGGAACATGACCTAACTTTTTAAATTTTTGCCTGTTTCTGACAAAAAATATGTAAGTTAATTCATGCAAATTAAATATACATGTGATAGAACTCCATTGTTATAAAATGCAGTTTGTATTGATCTTACCAACTGGATATCCCCATAAGATTCCATTTGTACCACAGCTCCTTGCTAAAAGTGTTGGAGGGCTATATCTCTCTGTAACAGCAGGGTGTCTTTGGAGTGTGTAGTACCCCAGGGCTGGGTAGCAGGAAGAAGAGGTTATAGGATAAGGTGGGGGTTGTGGAACTGGGAGGGGGTTAGGTGGAAGGGCAAGAGGCCAGAGCTAACTCCTCTCCTCCATGGACCAGAGAAGGTGTCAAGAGTACCCAGCTGCTGGCCCCTAGGTTGAGAAGGCAGCCTCAGGCAGGGACAGACTTTGTTTGGGTTGGAGGGTGGACAATAACTCAGAAGAGACAAAACAAGACATTCTTCGTGTCCAGACCACAGTGCCATGATGCTGCCTCCCCTTTCTCTTCCAAGCTTCTCCAGTACTATCTAATCCCTTCTGAGCAGGTCATGTGTCTTATAGCATGCTGCACAGATGCTCGACATGGGCTGAAGGGGAACCAGTGGAAGTAGACATGCTCATCTTTCCTAACTAAAACCCCAACTTTCCAAATGTCAGAAATGGACAAGAACATGGAGATCTTACAGGGAGTCAATATAATTACAAGGACTATTACTCCTGAGTACTTTCTTTAAAGAAAATCTTAATGGCAAACCCATTTCTGAATAAAACCACTAAAAAAGGAGCTGTTGTTCAACTGGTAGTTCTAAAAATAAACCAAACCCATTGCTGTTGAGTTGATTCCGACTCATAGCGACCCTACAGGCCAAGTAGAACTGCCCCATAGGGTTTCCAAGGAGCGGCTGGTGGAGTCAAACTGCTGACCTTTCGGTTAGCAGCCAAGCTCTTAACCACTGTGCCACCAGGACCCCATGGAGCAGAACTAGAAAAATACTCTCATTTTGCAAATAGGGACATCAAGAATGAGAGAGGACAAGGAGCTTCTCTAGGTCACAACCCAGCCAGTGGCAGAGCCAGGAGCAGAACTTGAGTCCTGGGCTGTCAATCCAAGACTTGTTTCCATGATCAGACACAAGCCAGAAAGCCATTTATAATCCCATGTATTAGTTTGACAAAATTAATAAAATTTTGATAGTTTTAGGTGAGTCATTGGTGTTTGCTGTGTTGTAGTGTATTAGAAGAGGAAAAAATGGGAAATCTCCTTTCAAAGCCTCTATTACATGTCACTCATTGGCATTGCCATATTAAGTGCACTGTCTAACTAAACCTTTCCTCACAGGAAATCTATGAGGTCAGTGTTAACATACCCATTTTGCAGATAAGAAAACTCAAAGAGGTCATGCAATTTTGTTCCAGGTCACAAAACTAATCTGTAGCAGACTCATTATTAGACTCCAGACCTGTAAAACTCAGAAGAAAATCTGAGAGGATCCTTCAGTTTTCCAGAAAAATCTCCTCCCATCTGAAAAGTGTAGTGTTATAACTACAAACGACATAAAACAAACCAGGCCACAACAGAACAGCAGCATGTACACAGCACTTAAGTTTAAAAGCCTTTCCCCTCCATTAGTACCTCACTTGAGAAGCTCTGCATTGCAGGGTTGGGGCTGTAGTGAGACTAGTGAGGCACTTGACCTGCATGCAAAATTTAAGGGGGCACCAAAAGCTCAGTAATCCAGGTAAATCATATTTTACTGCAATATATTTAAACGATCAAAATTAATGCATTACTGAGTTTTTGAGCTCCTTTTTAAGTTTTGCATACAAGGTGAATAAGGCACTCATTCCTTCACCCTAGCCCCAGACTTACAGTCTGCAGCCCTATGAAATAAGGAGAAAAGGTATTTTTGTACCCATTTTACAGATAAATGAGTCTCAGAGATATTAAATAACATTTTCAGGGGACTAAAGGCTGGTTTTCTGACTCCAGGTCTTGAGCTCATCTTAATCCAACTAAGAGCCTCTCAGCTCTGGGAATCCAGTGATATAGATGTGATAGGACTGGGAAGAGAGGTCATCCCTATTACAGACATGACAAAACTGAGACACAGAGAAGCCAAACAAGTTGTCCAAGGACCCACGGCAACTGTGTGGCAGAACATAGAAATAACTTGAATCCTGACGGAACCCCAAACCCTATACTGCCTTCCATTGTTACCAAGATGTCAGGATAAAAATGTCCTTGAACAATGCACAGAAACACAAAGCTACTGAAAGAGCTCAGAGACAGCCACAGTCTTCGAATAATGGTAATTGTGCTCTGTGCTTAATATCAACCTGGGGAAGTCACTCACAAAGGCTACAATCCTGAACCGAAACGAGTGAGTTGAAGTGAAGTTGGTACCCAGGTCCTTCTCTTTGGTCCCTTGGCCTAGCCATGTGTGTCTGTGTCCAGCGGAAGGGGTTGAGCTTCCTCTGAAGATGCTCACTGGGGGACAGTGGGATGTCAGGGATGTAGGTGACAGACACAGAATTCAAGTCCAGGTCTGGCTGACTCTGGGAGGCTGCCATGATGAAGGACATTGGTCAAGCTCTTTCCCCTTTCAGAGCCTCAGTTTTCTCATCTATAAAAGAAAGGATAGTACTAGATGGTCCCAAGGGTCTTCCCCGTGCTAAGCATCTTACAAGTCTATAAACTGATAAACTGATAAATCTAACACCTCTGGCTCAGGCCCAGCCCCTGGATGGATCTCTTCAACAATGTCCTTCTCAATTGGCCTTCCTGCCTCTCCTGAGCACATTCGGTGGCTAGGAACTTATTACTTCTTGGCAGTGTAATAAGCTAGAAGGAATTTTGAATGACTCTTTCACCAACTAGCTGGGTGACTTAAGAGTGAATTCTCCTTCCTGAGTTTCATTTTAATCATCAGAGAAATAGGGATGCTGGTGCCCCTTCCAAGTATTGCTGTGAAGATTCAATGAGTTAATGCATGTGAAGCTCCTGGCATCCAGTAGCAACTCAAAAACACTGGCTATTAATCTCCTGGTTGTGGAGCTGCCACCTTTTAAAAGCAAACGAACAGTTAATGGGAAAAACAAGACAAAACATGGTGCTTTGTTCTCCTACAGATATTTAACTTTCTCTCATTCCCAGTTGTAAGCTCAAGGATCCATCAGGCCAGGAGTTCTTCTACACAGAACCTTAGACGCATTGTTTAATCAACGTGAAACCCCGAGGCCCAGAGAGTTCATCTGCCTTGTCTGAGGTCACACAGCAAAGCAGCAGCAGACTCAGGATTCCTGAACCCCAAGCTTGTCACATCTTCACTTTGGTAACAGAGGGGCCCTGCTCCCAATATTATCACCCCAGGGGCAAAAAGACAGCTGAGTCTTTTTAATCAATCCAGTCCGCATTTCCTAGTATCTCTGAAAAGCCAGGCACTGGGAGAGGCGTTTGAAGCACAGAGATGAACAAGAAGTGGCCCTCCTCCCCAGGTGATTACAGGTAGGGGCAGGGCAGCAGGAGAAGGTGGTGAAGCCTGTCCACACACTTCTATACATCCTCACTTCTTTGTTCTCTCTCTCTCTGTAAAAGGCCCAGAGAAGCAGACAGATGTTGGCAACACCTGTGCCATCGTGGGGTAGCAAGTGGCTCTGGGCTGCTGCTTGAGGAAAGATGTTGGTGTTAGGAATAATAATAGAGAGCTAACATTTGCCTAGTGCTTCCTCCTGTTTCAGGAGACATCCCCATCCCATCCCACCCCCATTCATTAACTCACAGGATGCAGACAGTAGCTCCCTGAAAGCCACATAGAACTATTTCCTTTTCTTAGAAGGCAAAACTGAGGTTCAGAGAAGTTACACCATGTGCCCCAAATCACAGAGTTACACCACATGACCCAAATCACAGGGCTAATGGGGAGCTAGGGCCCACACATAAAGTCCCATGACTCCTCAACTAGTGCTCATTCCCTCTGCCAGGCACAGGCCTGGGCTGTAAGCAAGTGCAGGAACTAATGCGGCCCTGTCTCTATACTTAAAGAAAACATTTGTGTGTGCTTACTAGGTACTAGGCTTGGTCTCACATGGTTTGTATGCTTACCTTGTTTGGTTTTCTCAACACTATGAGATAAGCATTACATTCATCCCAATTTTATGGATGCAGAAGTCAAGGCTCAGAGAGGTCAAGCAGTTTGGCTATGGTCACACAGCCACAGTGACTGAGATGGGTCACAGACGGAGTGGACAGTCCAGTGGTAGATCCAAAGGGCTAGGATACCTGTTTATTTGCCCTGCATCCTCCACAAACTGTGTAACACTCTTGGCAAGTGGCAGAGCTGGGATTTGAATCCAAAGCCAGTGGACTTTGAATGTGCCTGTGTGTGTGGTAGCAGAAGGGCATCAGGGAAGGCTTCAAGGTGGAGGAACTGAGCCTTGAAAAATTGAATTCTTCCAGGTCGAGAAGCTAAAGAAAAAGGCAATACAGGCTGAAGAAACACCCTTGATGGATTATGCTCGGCACATCCATCCCCAGAACACGTGAGTGGTATGGCTAGAGCAAGGTGAGAGGACAAAGAGGTACAGATGTACCACAGAACCAGAGAGAAGGGTCATGAGACCAGGCAGTGAGAACAGTCAAGTGCAATTATAAAGTCAGAGCAGAAAATGGAGCTACCCTTTGATAAACCTTCCAGAGTTGGCCTTTAGTCTGCATGCACTTTCTTTAGCTATTTGTGTCTCTCTGCAGATGTTCCTCTCTGACAAGGATCCTGGGAAGGCTTTCTCAGGCTTATCTAGTCCAATCCACATTTTGCAGATGAGTGTCTGAGACCTAGAGAAAGGAAAGGACATGCCCAAGTCCACACAACACCCCAGGAACTTGACACAGGGTCCAACACAGGCTTTCTACCTCCAGGGCAGACTTTCTTTTCAAGCACTCCACACCAGCTTCTCTCAGCCCTCATTTTCTGCTCATTACAAAGCTTCAGCACAAGATTTGGAGTCCCTGGATGGTGCAAATGGTTAAATTCACCTGTTAACCAAAAGGAAGGAGGTTGGAGTCCATCCAGAGGTGACTTGGAAGAAAAGTCAGGTGTCCTACTTCCAAAAAATCAGTCACTGAAAACCATATGGAAGGGACAATGCTAGAAGCCCTAATACATGGCATAAACAGAATATAAAACATTACTAAAAATGTCCAAACACCAGAAGAGAAACTAGATAACTGGGAGCTCCTAAAAATCAAACACTTATGCTCATCAAAAGACTTCACCAAAAGAGT
>NW_004443952.1:4247406-4255139 GCF_000243295.1 Trichechus manatus latirostris | reverse complement strand
CACAAGGAAAGTATTAGCCCAAGAGACAGAAAGGGCCACATAAAACTGAGACTTCATCAGCCTGAGACCAGAGGAACTAGATGGTGCCCAGTTACCACCAATGACCACCCCGACAGGTAACACAACAGAGAGTCCCTGATGGAGCGGGAGAGAGGTGGGGTGTGGAACTCAAATTCCAGTAAAAGGACAAGACTTAATGGTCTGACTGACACTGAAGGAATCCCAGAAGGCATGGCTCTCGGACTCTCTGTCAACCCAGAACTAAAATCATTCCCAAGGCCAACTCTTCAGACAAAGATTAGACTGGACTATCGGACACAAAATGATATTCATGAAGAGTGTGCTTCTTAGCTCAAGTAGATACATGAGACTAAATGGGCAGCTCCTGTCTGGAGGTGAGATGAGAAAGCAGATGGTCAAGAGCTGGTCGAATGGACATGGGTAGACAGGCGTGGAAAGGAGGAGTGTGCTGTCATAGTATAGGGAGAGCAAGTAGGGTCACATAATGTGTGTATAAATTTTTGTATGAGAGACTAACTTGAATTGTAAATTTTTACTTAAAATGCAACAATAAAATTAAAAAAAAAAGAAAACCATATGGAGCACAGTTCTACTGTGACACACATGGGGTCACCATGAGTCAGAGTCAACTCAACAGTAACTACAACTGAAGTATAAGAGCTCATCTCCATTCTCAGACTATCTCAGTCCTGGATACAATTCTCCTTTCCATCTGAGCCTTTCTGGGCTTCCCCTTTGTCCACCATAAAAGAGCTACTCAATATGAAAGGGAGAAAGGACAGTTCTCTCTATGCCAGCTGCTCTTTCCGAGCCTAAGGCCATTCAAAACCAGTGGGACCATCAGTTCTAACATGAACTGAGCCAAACAAACAAAACTCCGCTGAGGTGAATTTGTCCTTTTGATGCTTTCCAGATTTAACACAGTAGCTCGTCAGAGTCTGCATGACTCATGAGCTCTTTCTAATAGGTTAGTTTGTTCCATTTTCAGCTAGAAGAAACTTTGACAACTGTACTCCTATAAGTTAGGATTACCTTCTAAAGGATCCATCTGGTTTCATTCAAGCTACAGGTAATTTTGATGTTTGTGTCACTGCAAGCAGTAAAGTAAATATCTTGTGAAGCAAACGGCCCAAATACAAATACCTACAGGTAACTTCAATCGGGAAGTAAGTAAGGTGCAACAAAGCAGACAACAGGGAGTGGTGAGGACTATGGCAAACTATGGCACACATGATCTTTCTAAAAGGGTATCAGCTACTCAGATCTAGCCAATTGTTGCCTTCTAGGAATGTGGACACACTGTATGCAGACCATACACTTAAAAAAAGATAGAATCTGTATTTTCATCTGAAATCGAACTTCCAAATTTTTGGCGTCCACTTTTTTTAAAACTGGGTGGCCTAACTGTAGATCCAATGAGGCTCATCTATGGTGTAGATATGGTCTTTGGGGCCCTAGTTTATAGCATGTGTTCTACAGGGTCCTATTAGCTTCATTTAACTTGGAGCTAACTTTGACATTTGCATTACTATAAGTCCTCTGAGAGTGTATTTCCCATTTGGAATGTTCCCCTGGACTTTGCCATATCCTCCTAAGCATTCCTATAGACTGCTAGACTGAAAATTGGCAATTTCCACCTAGACGCTGTAACCTACAAATATATTTCAAACCTCCATTCCTTTTACACTCTGCTGGTGGATATAATTAAGTTTCTCTCTGTACCAAATGAGCTCTGAGTTCTTAGTACCTGATATACTTAATGGAGGGAAGTCTGGGAGAGTCTGGAAAGGCAAGAATAACATGGAAATGGAAAGAGATTCATGGACTAGCGGTATCATAAAGGTTTTATCACCTCTTGTTAGAAGAGAAAAACATAAGTAATGTTACCATCTCACCCTCTGTGTAATAAATGCTTTATGGTACCCTGTCCAGCTACAGGCATACAGGTGGCCTGGAGAGGAGGCTGAGGGCTCAGCCATGGCAAGGAGTCAATTCCCAAGGGAAGGTGAGTGGGCCTGAGGATGACTGGAGGTGATATTTGGTTAGGGAACCTACTCTTGCAGGGATATCATGAGAAGACTTTCCTAAGGGAGTCCCTCAACACATATCATGTGGTTCCTGTTGGTGTATGGAACTAGACAAGCAAGGCTGGGGCTGCCTGGGGCAAAAACAGATCTCGAAAATCCACAGTGCACCTAATTCTTGCATGTCCCCCTCTGTGTGGCTCTGCAGAAGGAAGACACCAACTCTAGGCTTCTAGTCTGCTCCTTTATTCATTCATTCTTTCAATAAACATTGAGTAAAAATCATCATGATCAACACCAACATCATGATCATCATCACTATCATTTATTTAGCATCTTCTATGTTTCAGGCCCTGGGTGGCACAAATAGTCAAGCACTTGGCTACTAACCAACAGATTGGCAGTTCAAATCCACCCAGTGGCTCCTTGAAAGGAAGGCCTGGCGAGCTACTTCCAGGAGATCACAGCCATTGAAAACTCTGTGGAGCACAGTTCTACTCTGACACGCATGGGGTCGCCATGAGTCAGACTCAACTTGACAGAAACTGGTATGTTTCAGGCACTTTCATAGACAATTCTCTTCAATTCTTACAAGAAATCTCTAAAGAGAATACTGCTATCTCCTTTATTAATAAGGAAACTGAGGCTTAGCAAGGTCATGTAATATGGCCAATGTCACATAACTAATGAAAGGCAGAGCTAGGGTATGAAACTAGGTTGTCTGACTCCCTAGATCATGGTTTTCTCACTAAACAACTCTACCTTCATAGTAGTCTAATGCTTTGCTCTTTGTTGAAAAGTCATATATAATTCTTTGATTCTCATAATGAGAGCAGATCTTATTATCTTTATTTAACAGAAAGGAGATTTAGTCTCAGATAGGTTGAGCAACTTTCCAGAGGCCATACAGCAATTGAACAGGTCTCAAGCATAAGGCTTCTCACTCCAAGCCCAGAACTCTTTAAAACAGGATATAATATCCACCTCTACGGCTCTGTCAGCGATTATAATAATGACAACCCTAGAAAGTTATCAATTACTGATACTTCACTATGTGCCAGAAGCCCTGCTAAGCACACTTACAGAATTCACTCATTGAATCTTTGCATAAAGTAACGATGACTATTACCATAAAAAGGAAACTAGGGCTCAAAAAAGGTAAACAAAGCTTAACCAAGCTACACTGGTAGTAAATAGCAGAGCTAGCATTTATACCAAGGTTTACCTGACCTGAATTATTAACCCTCCCTATAATGTTCAAGGAAGGCCTTGTGAGGGATAATGACGTTGAATGAGACCCAGACACTCAGGCAAAGTCTTCAAGGTGACTGAATATCCCACATGCACTCTCCCTTTCTTCCTTAGTAACAGATCCTGGTTTCTTTTAAATTCACACACCCCCAGCTAACAACTGCACCTCAATCATGTGACTATGTTGTCGCCAATAAGATGTAACTATACATATTGTGAGAAACTTCTGGAAAAGACCTTAAAGGGAGCTGTTTCAGCTGGGAGGTGTGCCTCATTTTGCCCTTTCTTTTTCCTCCTTTCTTGCTGCATGGGACTCGAATGATGGGCAGCTTTTCTGCAGCCATCTTAAGCCAGGAGAATGAATGTCACACATTAGGATGTAGAGGACATAGGAAGAAAAACAAACAAAAAAAAAAGTGGAGTCCTTGAAGACATGGTGGAGGAGCTAGGCCAGCCTTGGTTTTCCTATCATCAGAATTTTTTTTTTTTTTTTTGGAGAGAAAATCAATTACATCTCATTTAAGGCACTCTTATTTTGGTTTTGTTGGTTATATGCATTCAGACCTAATGCTAATGGATAGAGATCTGTCCGAAAGCAGCTTACAGAACTTCAGGGAAGATGGATATGCAGCAAACAGATAATCACAACTCAACTAGAAAGTGGCTGCAGCCATGAACCAAGGTGAGAGAGGGGCTCTATTAGTCCTTCTGTGGCCTCTGCGTAACGGCCTGACAGGAAAATCCTGGCCAGGGCCTGCTCTCTGTGTAATGGCAATGGATAAGCTGTCCGTTCTGAAAGGCGAACACATCCGTTTCAATTTGATGTGCCCAGTGCTAGGATTGTAACCAATTAATCCTGCCCATCTGAAGGCTGATTAGTCAGAATATTTGGGTAAGTGGATAATAGCAGGCTAATAAGCCTGCTATCTGAATGCCATTGCACATCTTTTTTTTTGGACACAGTATTGCGAATGAGATCTCAGCATCTGTGACTAATCTTCGAGTGGTGGGAGGCCCAGTTTGCAGAGCGGCAGAGGGACGAGGCTTAGAAGCGCCTGGGACTTGGCAGCTGGAGCCGGCTCTGTCTAGTCTTCTGCCTCGGTATTTGGACCCAGGCGGCCCAGGCTCTTCCTCTAACATAACCTTCTGATTACTGAAAGCTTGAGACCGTCAACGCAGCCACGGAGACTGGACACAAGGCTAGGAAGCAGGAGGACGCTAATGGGCAGGAGGCCACGGTTATCATTTCAGGTCCACCTTGAATGTGTGCTGGGTACTCAGGCAAGTCCCTTCCTCTCTATGGCTTTCGATTTACTCATTTCAAAGTCATTTGAACCAAGGAAGCAAAAGCACCGATAAAGGAGATCAAAATAGGAGGCTAGTGGAGGCTACCTAGAATTTGAAAAGAGAAGAATGGAATGGAATGATCTTGAACCAGTCTTATTTCTGCCTCCTAGCATTTGCTCCTACTCTCCAGGCCTAGCACATTCTTTCCACCACTCTTTGCCTGACTAAGTTCATCCTATTCTTTAGGTTTTTTCCTCCCCTGACAAACCTTCTCCAGCCACCCACTACCTGGGGCTCTCTGTACTTCACAGAATCCTGTGCTTCCAGTATCCTAATACATATTACGTTCTATAAAAACTGGGTATTTACTAGTCTACTTCCCTCATTCAACTCTAAGCTCCATGATGGTGCCTGGCATAGAGCATGGCACAGAGGAGGCAAAATAAAAATGTGTTTACTCAAGTTTTGTTCCACCCATCCCACTGAACTGAGTAAGAAGCAAATGGAATCTGGAATTGAAAAAGTACTTTGCAAACCTCTAAATTGATATACAAATGTACAGAATTAGGAGTAATGAAAAAGTCTTTGAAGGTACAAAAAGAAAGCATTTCAATTTTTCTAAGAGCTTCACACTTGCTCAATGTGTCAGCAATAATTACTCTGGCTTTTCCTTCTCTTATCTGTTGTAATTAAGACATAGTTTCTTCATTAGGGGGAAGCCCAAGGTCCAGAGCAGCAGAAATAACACAGTGGTTGACTCCTGCCACCGTGGCACACTGGTTGTGTGGCCCTGGACAAGTCACACAGTGCCTCCACATCTCAGCGTCCTCTCTGTACAATGGAATAAAACTCTCCACTGCCGAGCTCATAGGGCAGCTGTGAGAATACAATGGAGTTAATGTATATAAAATGGCTTGTAATCTGTACAATGTTATGCAAGTGTCACTTCAATAGCTTCCTGCTGGCATCTTTCCCAAGCAGACAAGAGATATTAAAATTCTGATTTCTGATCCTTAAATCCCGATGAAGAGGACACAGGTAAAGAAGAGTGTGAAGTATCAGATGCATTTTCTTCAATTATTCACTAAATATTTACTAAGCATTTACTACGTGGAAGAAGAATAGGGAATACGAGGTGAATAAAGTATGCCCTTCCCTCAAAGACCTTCCAGTCTGATGCCTGGCACGGGAAGTACAGGCAGTGAACAAATGATTACCATACAGCACTGTGTGTCAGAAAGCTGCGAGCTGCTGGAATGGAAAGAAAGTGGACCCCTAACCCTGGAGTTACTGGTCAGATCTGATCCTGAGGGAAGTTCTGGAATAGATGAAGGTGCGTGCATCCTAGCTTGTGAGGGCTTTTGAGCAGGGGAACAACCCAATCCAAAGAAAATTCTGGAAACATGTAAGGAAGCAAGAGCACTGATAAGGGAGATCATAACAGGTGACCAGTGGAGTCTATTCAGAATTTTAGAGAGAAGAATGATAAAAGAAGAACCGTAATACAAAGGGAGAGATAAATACGAGGAAATCAGGAAGGAATATTAATTGAAAATGCAAGGAAAGAATGTGTAATAAGAAATGAGTAAAGATAAAGACAGAAAAAGCAAGGATTAATGGCTTGCCTCCTTATCTTAAGGACTTTGGGGGCCGTCCTCTGCCTACACTATTCATCACCCAGGCTGTGCTCCTGGCTATAAGACCGAAACCTGTCAAAAAATATTCCCCGTCCAAAAGACCAGAGAAGCAGAGAGAAAGCACAGATAAGGATCTGATCCTAGCTCTGGTGTGTCCCCACTGAGTGAGCTGGGAGAGTTACTTAACCTCTCTGATTTACAGTCCCTTCATTTGGTATAAGAGGACAGCAACACCCACCTCACTGGGTTGATGGGAGGATCAAAGAAAAGGATATATGAATCCATCTAATATAGAATCTGAAGGAGACCTGGTAGTATAGTGGTTAAAGCACTAGGCTGCTAAAAGTCAGTGGTTCGAACCCACCAGTCGCTCCACAGAAGAAAGCTGTGGCAGTCTACTTCTGTAAAGATTTACAGCCTTGGAAACCCTATGGGGCAGTTCTACTTTGTCTTATAGGGTCACTGTGAGTCAAAATCAACTCAATGGCAATGGCTTGGGTTTGGTTTTTAATATAGAGTCTAGGAGACAGGAGAACTGTCTAGTCCTTCTCCTTCACTCATCCCAATACCCAATCCTGACTCAGATACAGCAAACAATATTGAGCACGTACTATACACTAGGCGCGGAGGAAAGGGATGCCTTGCGTGGGTTCACGATCAAGGAGCTTGCTATGGCTCACTGGACACTCAACACTGCCAGGAAGGAGGCAGGGATGCACCATTATGTAGATAAAGAACCTGAGGCTGAGAACAGGGAAGAGACTGGGTCTTGCACAGAGCTTGGATCTTCATGCCAGCTCCAACCTCTATGTGTCTGCTTTGACCAGGTTCTCGAGCTGTGATTCCAGGTTGGCCCTATGTTTCAGAAGAGCTTTTACCCAGTGATTACAGATACAGGCAGAGACCTGTTTGTAGTCTGTTCCTAAAGCTCGATACCTCACTAAAAGGTCCCTGTCTCTCCACCTCATCATCTGAACCCAGACAAAAAAATCTGGCAAGTTGTGCTGATGGCTTGTTCATTCAATAATTAATTGCCTGTGTAAACCTAAAGAAAAGGACTTCATCTCTTTGGACTTTGATTTCCTCATCAGTAAAATGGGAAAATTCTCTCCAATCCTGCTGACTTCACAAAACCCATTGCTGTTGAGTCGATTCTGACTCATAGAGATCCTACAGGACAGAGAAGAACTAACTGCCCCATAGGGTTTCCAACGAGCGGCTGGTAGATTCAAACTGCCAACCTTTTGGTTAGCAGCCATAGCTCTTAACCACTGCACCACCAGGGAGCTCCACTGACTTCACAAGGGACCATTATTAGGATCCGATGAGAATATATGTGAAAGTGTTTCCATAATGAAAACATAATGCTTTTGACAAGGCTACTTTTTTTTTTATTGTACTTCAGGTGAAGGCTTACAGAACAAATAGTTTCTCAGGAAACAGTAGTACACATATTGTTTTATGACATTGGTTAACAACCCCACAACATGTTAACCCTCTCCCTTCTCGACCT
>NW_004443952.1:4206350-4246998 GCF_000243295.1 Trichechus manatus latirostris | reverse complement strand
CATTAGTCCTTTGGACTAATCTTTTCCCTGTATCCTGTTCTCTTCATTCTCCCTTGCTCCCGAAGGGATGAGACCAGTGGAGTATCTTAGATGGCTGCTCACAGGTTGACAAGGCTACTTTTTAACCAGAATCACAAAAGAGAGTTTGTATCGTATTGCCAGCTGACTTAAAAAAACCAAAAACCAAACCTGTTGCGGTCAAGTCAATTTCGACTCATAGCAACCCTACAGGACAAAGTAGAACTGCCCCATAGAGTTTCCAAGGAGCAGCTGGTAGATTCGAACTGTTAATCATTTGGTTAGCAGCCGAGCTCTTAACCACTGTGCCAACAGGGCCCCAAGTTGACTTAAGTAAAGTCAAATAAAAGAAGAGTAAATGTTCCAGGTAGAGGGAATAGTATGAGCAAAGACCTGATGGTGAAAACATCATGGAGCATCTTAGAAGCTGTAAGAAATTCAGAACATCTAGTACAGGTATAAAATATTAGGTGAGGATGGCAGGAGATGAAGTAAGTGAAGAAGTCTCCTGGTGTGAATAGTGAGGAGCCTTGGAATGAGCTAGGACTTCATCCTTAAGGGAATAGGAGCCACTGGACCATTCCAAGCAGGGGCAAGATATGAACAGATATGTGTTCAGTTAATAAGCCAGCTCCTTGGCCCTTGTACATTTCTCTTGAATAATATCAAGAATAGGTCTATACTGGTTGCACCTTTCTAGACATAGGAGCAGAGTCTGTAGTTTTCGCATATGTAGCTTATGCGGTTATGTATTTTATCAAAAAGCAGGAAGGTGGCATGTAGCGTAGACTCCAAACAGGTCATGCAGAGAAGGTAAAAGACATGTAAGACATAGTGCCAACAATCTGTATTCAAATTCAAGGTCAGCATCTCCCACATCGTCATGTAAAACACCCTGCCTTTCTGTCCCTCCAGTCAGGGGCAGGGCCTTGGCTAGATGGACTCTCAGGCTGTCTCACTGCTGATGGTGTGATTTTGGGCAAGGGTCTTCCCTCTCCAGGCTTCAACTTCCCCACCTGTACAATGGGAGTATTGCACCAGGAGCTCCCAGTGACTGTATCCACCTCTAGCATTTGATGAATCTTACTTCAAATGAATCAAGGAGTATTTAAAATATCTGTTCTCATGACCAACTTCTATAAGTCACATTTGTAAAAGAAATAAAGAACATAGCAATGACTTGAGGATTCGTAACTGCAAAGTCCTATCAAGTTCTTCAAGTACCTACCTGGAGTGAAGAAGAAGGAAAAAGTAATAAAACCGTAAAGGGAAGAAGGGAAAGAAAGAGTTCATGGGAAGTCTGTTCTCCCCAGTCTAAAATCTCAGAGACTGTTAGCCACTTCTTTCTGTCCTTCTCACTTAATTCGAGATCTGTCTCCCTGAAACCTGTCCTCTTTCCTTCCTCCATTTAGTACTTGAAATTGAAGGCTTTATTTTCACTCAGATTCTCCTTTTACAGACTGTCCAAACTGGAAAGCTATTTAAGATCATTTCGCCCAGAGGTTTTCAAACTTTGTTTTGTAGCAGAAATCTTCATTCAAATGAAATTTTGCACTCTGAGGCCAATATACAATATCCGTAAAAGGAAAGTTTCTATACAAGTGAGGGTGCAAAGCCCTACTTGCTTGTTCAAAAATTTCTACATGCACACTTCAGTGACATCGACTATGCTCTTCCAATTGTGCTGCTATCCTCACCCCTCTACCACCTTCCACATTGACCCTGGAGCGCAGCCACAGATCTCTGAGGTTCCAAGAAGCACGACTTAAAAAACACTGAGCTGTTTTTGTTTTTTTTTTTTTTCTCATTGTAAAGTTAGAGGCTGAAACTCAGATTGAAAAGCGCACTGCTCAAGTCACATAGCTGGAATGCAACAGTTGGGACCAGAATCCAGGTGTCTGGGTGCCCAGTGACTCATGCCATTGTTCTGTTTGCCTTCTTTGTCCCAGCCTGTTGAGACTTGGCCTCAAGAGGCCTGTAAGGTGATGTTCTCCCCAGAGACTCCACCGCCTCCTCATCTCCCTTCTCACTTTCCTTAGAGAATCAACTCACTACTGCCTACACTCAGTGCCAACACCACTTTTTGGAAGCAATTGTATCAGCCTCACCTGACATGGCAGACATATTCTCTGAGCCTGGGGCTTTTCCACTGCCTGCTGCCCCCACAGGGATTTCCGAGCCCAGGTGGGACCAGAGGGCTTCCTCTGAACTCCTCCTCCCTACTCCCCCCCCCCACACACACGCACACACACACAAGTGCACACACATTCATCTCTGTAGTCTTTAATGATGGAAATTACAGAAGCTGACAGAGCCTGCAATGGGCTAGCGGTCAGAGACCAGGTTTTGAGGGCTGGTTCCATTCTTTTCAGCCTGGCTGATCTTGATTGACACACATTTCTTTGCCCCCTTGATCTCTCCACCACCCCATAAATATGTCTCTCCTACCTCACAAGTTTATTGTGAAGATCAAGTGCAATATTGGAGGCAGGCTTGACAACCTTTAAAGTATTTCATACATGTAAGGAATTACATTATTTGGTAATGCTTTTCATCATTTTCCCTTGGACAGAACATTTTTATCAATTTCAGTTAATATTTAACAAGTACTTCCATTTGTCTGCTAATTTATTAATGGATACTTTTCTCAAAGCACTTTTTTATCCATCTGATCCTGCCTTGTAATAAAAAGCATTCATTCATTCAGTAATTCAACAAACATTTAAGAAGCACCTGGGCCACAAACTGGAAGGTCGGCAGTTCAAAGCCACCAGCTGCTCCTTGGAAACCCTATGGGGCAGTTCTGCTCTGTCCTATAGGGTTGCTATGAGTTGGAATTGACTTTTTTTTTGACTATATGTCAAACACTAGGCTCTAGTCGCCCTCACAAAGCTCACAGTCTCATGGAGGTGCAGACACTGTTAATCCCGTGTGCAGTGCTACAAAAGGAGGAGACACAAGAGATATGGGAGCACATGGGACACCATATCCCGGCTTTGGGCTGGGGGGATCACCAAAGGCTTCCAGGAGGAAATGATGTCCGAGCTAGTATCCGAAGGGTGAGTTGGAGTAACCCAGGTGAAGGGGGTGCAAGGGGAGATATGACAAAGGAATGCAGAAGATCATCCAGATGGAAGGAAGAGCAGGTGGAAAGGCTCAGAGATCAGAGGGAGAATGACATGAGTGAGCTTCAAGTGGGTCAGTGTGGCTGGACCAGGCAGGCAGTGGTCAGAGATGAGGCTTGGGCAGGGAAAAACAGGGGTCAGAGCATGAATGGTCTGTAATCAAAGCTAAGGATTCAGAATTATCATGGCATCTTCATTTCATTTCACAGAGAAGGAAACTGAGGGTCAAGGAGATGAAATGACTTGCCCAAGGCACAGATTGAAAGTATTGGATGTCAATGCATGTCTGTCCCTCTGCCTGGAACTCTACTCTCCCCAGGCATCTTCATGGCTTGCTCATGCTCCTGCCTCATTCAGGACACCAGAAAAATGAAACTTTTTTCAGAGAAGTGCTTCCCTGTCACCTCATTTATAAAATAGCACTTATTATTGTCTGATAATAGAATTTAAATGTATTTGTACATTGACTTCCCCTCCAATAAAAATGTAAGCTCCATGAGCATAGGAATGTGACTCTAGTTATGTTGTATGCCCAGTGTTTACACAGTGCCTGACACATGAAAGGAATTCAATAAGCATTGAATGAATGAAATGAATGGATCTCAATCTATCCAAGCCTTTCCTGTGATACTGTACGCTATATTGAGTTCTTACGGGTGATGCTCAGACTCTGACATTTTTATTATTACCTGCAAAAGGTTAACATGATAGGATTTGGCTTCAGGAAGTCCATGCTGGTGGCAATGTGGAGAATAAATCAGAAAGAGGTGAATCTGGAGCCTGAGAGAACAGCAGTGAGCTATCTGCACTAATCTCAGCCAGAGACAACGATAACCTAGACTACTAGCAGCAAGAGGCATAGTGAGGAAAGGCCCTCAAATGGACCCGAAGCTCCAGGTAGACCAACAGGCCAGGAGTTGGGAGCCTGCTAAGAGAAGATGTCATAAAAGGAAAGATGCATCTCCAAGAAAGTAGAACTGTTCCCATTTCTGAATATTATACATGGAAGTGACTAGAATAGCCTCTCACATTAAATTGCTCCAGAACAATGTCCAATAAAATAATATTCTCTACGGGTTGGAGGAGAAGTATCTTTGGAAAACGAAAAAGGAGATTTTTGAATTGCCTAATGACAATGGGGATGAATTCTTAAATAGATGTCTAAATCATATGAAGTCACGGCCAAGCATACCTGACAGTCAAAGAGAGAGATTTCTCAGAGGATGGAGCCTGGTACCTGAGGGGTAGGTAGCTGGCTGCCCCTGACAGCAATTCCAGCCTCTCTACTCTGTGCACATACATGGCCACCTGTGGCCAGGTTTGGAGAAGCAGAACTAAAAGGTGAGGTTTTCATTCCAAAAAGCCTGGACAGAAATTAAGAAGGTGCTGCAAATACCTAATTCAATTGCATTCATTCACTTGCTCATTCATTCATTTAATCAACCAATCCATCAGATAGTCATTCGGCTAATGCTTTCTGATATCCTCAATGTGCCAGTCACAGCGCTAGCCACCAAGGACAGAGCAAGGAACAGGCCAGACTCAGTCTCTGTCCACTTGGTGTGAATGGTCCAATGTTTCCTATCAATGTTCTTTATGCAAGGCCAGTAAAAATAATCAAATCATCCATTATGTTGGTAGAGAGTTTTTGTATCTGCCAGGGACTTGTACCATTTAATCACCAACTCTATGATACTGTTATCATTACACTCATTTGTCAAATAATGAAGTTGGGGTTCAGAGAGGTTTAGAAATTTGCCAAAGATGACACAGCCTGGAGCACAGAAGCATGAATCTGAACCCGTGTCAGGTTTTGCCAAAGCCCTTCCATGGTTCTATGCAGCATTGTACCTTTACAAACATTGGGCTGGGAAGTCAAGGTGCCCTGGAGTGTCACCACGGTGTGGCCTGAAGCACTTAGAGCACACCTGGCTGTCAGGACGTGCTACGTGCTGTTACATGTTGCTGCTGTTGCTGTTATTAATAGGCAATTTGCTTCACCTCTGAGTCACAGCATCCTCCTCTGAGAAATGGGAACACTAATGCATCACAGAGTTTTGGCAGAATTAGAAGATTTAAAGAAATTGTGTAGACTGTGCCCAGTTTGCTGCCTGGCACACTGGATGGTTAAAAGTACCAGGGTCAGTGTCCCTGGCTATGTCTGAGGGACATTCCTGCAGCCCTTGAGAGCAAATCCAAGCCTGGACATAGGCAAGGCCCCTTGATAAGGCTTGTCTTCCTTCCCACATCTGAGTCTATTGGTTCAGAGGCTTGTAGCAATCTCCCAGATCTATTCTACCATCCCAGGTTCTCTCCAGCAAAGGAAGGGGTGGGACAAGAAGGAGGAGGTACTGGGTCGTGAAGCCAGGAATAGTAATGCCCTCCAGAATGCCCTGAGGCCATCAGAGTCCAGACTAGGGACCATTTCCAAAGACCATCAAGGCTGTCTCCCTCCTGCTGTAAGGCTCCCCTGGGTTAGAGAATGAGCTGGCATGTCAGAGTCAGGAATCCAGCCCCCATATTCAGCGGAGCACTGCTACTAAAGGGGATACCCCCATTTAGTGAGGGCCTATGCTGTGTCAGCCCTCTGCCTCCTGCTTTGCCTGTGTTCTCTGTTCTTATTCTCATCATATGTCTAAAACATAAGAATTACATGCTCCATTTAAGACAAAAAAACAGAAGCCAGGGAAGCTCAAGAGTTATTCCTTGTCCTCTGTCCCTGTGACCAGGAAATAAGTGATGCGTGTGTCACAGCAGCCATGATGGGGAGTCAAGGCATGATGGGAAAGCGTTTGGGACTGTAATGACTATAATTTCCCCCCCCTGCTGCCTTCCTGTCCTAGAACGAGGCTGAGCTCAGGCTGTGAGACAACTGGCCTCGGAAATCCAGTTGCCTGAGCAGCTCCCATGCCTGCTGTTCCCCACCCTATCCAGCCACACACCCAGAAGTTATTGATCTGCATGAATTGCCTACTCCAGGAAACCCTTCTGAGACTGCCTACCTCACCTGTAGACTCAGCCTCCCTTCCTCACCTTCCCAGAATAGCCTACTAACATACTTAAAGAGCATGAAACCTTGAGCCTGACAGATAGCATGGGTTAGGGGTCAGGGTTCCAATTCCAGCTCTGCTTCTACTGAGATTTACTTTCTAGGGCAAATGACTCTGCCTTTTTGAGTCTCTGTCTTTCCCATCTGACAAATGGGTATATTAATGTTTGCATCAGAGGATGGTGTGAAGAATAAATGACATGCTGAACTAAAGTATGTAAGAGGCATTCCATAAGTGCGAGTAACTGAGGAGGTGAGTAATAATGATGATGGTTACTATTTATTGGGCGCTTACAATTTGTCAAGCCCTGTTCTAAACATTAACGTAGTGATTAATATTATTAAGTAGCACTTACTGTTATTATTAATTAAAAAAAAACAAATTCGTTGCCATCAAGTCAATTCCAACTCACAGTGACTTCATGTGCTAAAGAGTAGAACTGCTCTCTATGGTTTTCTTGGCTATAATCATAACAGAAGCAGATAGCCAGAACTTTCTGCCACATTACTTCTGGGTGAGTTGAAACCACCAACCTTTAGGTTAGCATATTTCTTCAAATCCGCTCTATACTTCAGCAACCATATTTTATAGGAACTACTGTCACACAATCGTGAGTATATTCAACCTGAATTCAGAGACTATCTCAAGAATAGATTTGACATAATGAACATTAATGACCAAAGATCAGACAAGTTGTGAGATGGCATCAAAGACATCATACATGAAGAAAGCAAGAGGTCATTAAAAAGACAGGAAATAAAGACAAGACCAAAATGGATGTCAGAAGAGACTCTGAAACTTGCTCTTGAATGTAAAGTCACTAAAGTGAACAGAGGAAATAATCATGTAAAAGAGCTGAACAGGAGATTTCAAAGGGCAGTTCAAGAACACAAAGTAAAGTATAATGAAATGTGCAAAGAACTAGAGTT
Source organism: Trichechus manatus latirostris (assembly GCF_000243295.1). Lineage (NCBI taxonomy): Eukaryota > Metazoa > Chordata > Mammalia > Sirenia > Trichechidae > Trichechus > Trichechus manatus. The sequence continues at coordinate 4,239,876 of NW_004443952.1, read as the reverse complement.
AGAATACCAAAAGGGAAGAACACACTTGGCATTTCTCACGCTGAAAGAACTGAAGAAAAATTCAAGCCATGAGTTGCAATATTGAAGGATTCTACAGGGAAAACACTGAATGATGCAGGAAGCATCAAAAGAAGATGGAAGGAATACACAGAGTCACTGTACCAAAAAAACTTGGTCAATGTTCACCTATTTCAGGAGGTAGCATATGATTGAGAACCAATGGTACTGAAAGAAGTGTAAGGTGAACTGAAGCATTAATGAAAAGCAAGGTTCCAGGAATTGACGGAATACCAACAGAGATCTTTCAACAAATGGATGCAACACTGGAAGCATTCACTCGTCTATGTCAAGAACTTTGGAAGACAGCTACTGGCCAACTGACTGAAAGTGATCCATACTTGTGTCCATTCCAAAGAAAGGTAATTCAACAGAATGTGTAAATTATCAAACAATACAATTAATATCAACACAAGTAAAAATTTGCTGAAATCCATTGCTATGGAGTCGATTCAGACTCATAGAGACCCTGTAGGACAGAGTAGAACTGCTGGATAGGGTTTCCAAGGAGTGGAAAATGGTTGCAGCAATACATTCACAGAGAAATTCCAGAAATTCAAGCCAGATTCAGAAGAGGACTTGGAATGAGGGATATCATTGCTGATGTGAGGTGGATCTTGGCTGAAAGCAGAGAATACCAGAAAGATGTTTACCTGTGTTTTATTAACTATGCAAAGGCATTTGACTGTGTGGATCATAAAAAATTATGGATAACATTGAGTGGAAGACCCTCAATGAGATGGACTGACACAGTGGCTGCAACAATGGACTCAAGCATAACAATGATTGTGAGGATGGCACAGGACCGGGCAGTGTTTCATTCTGTTGTATACAGGGTCGCTATGAGTCAGAACTGATTTGATGGCACCTAACAACAACAACAGCCAGAAGAATGAATATAACTGTCTTGGAAGAAGTACTGCCAGAGTGCTCCTTAGAAGCAAGAATGATGAGACTTTATCTCACATAGTTTGGACATGTTATCAGGAAGGACCAGTCCCTGGAGTAGTGTGCTGCTGACTGTGACTGCTACTAAGAATATTTTTGCATTTAAGCTACCCCTTGTGTAGCAACTTAATCATAACATGGCAATTTCATTTTCCCTAGAAATAGAATTATTTTGCCCCATGTGGAACTGTCTCTTTAGAAAGCAGGCCCCAACAGAAGCTTCTACTAAAGTGTTGCATTTCAGAGCACCAGAAATGGCAGTCTGGAAAGTGACCCAGAGGTGGTGCAAATGGTAAACGCGTTTGGCTACTAATCCAAAGTTGGAGGTTCAAGTCCACCCAGAGGCATCTCTGAAAAAGAGGTGGTGATGTACTTCTGAAAAATCAGCCATTGAAAACCCTAGGGGGCACAGTTCTACTCTGAAACACATGGGGTTGCCATGAGTTGGCATCATGAGTTGACTCAATGGCAACAGGTAGAGTTTACAACTAAAAAATAACTGGATCACTCATGAGTACTGTGCTCCTTAAAAAAATTACCTGTAGGAGACCAAATGGTCAACAACTACTTTAAAACAAAAATGAGAGTGTAAGGGGGCAAGGAAACTAGATTAATGGAAATGGAACAACTAGAATGGAAATAATGAGAATGTTCACGTATTGTGAAGAATGTAACCAATGTCACTGAACAACCTGTGTAGAAATTGTTGCATGGGCTGTGTAAACTTTCACCAAAAATGCAATAAAATATTATTTAAAAAAAAAAATGCTTGCTGTGAGCCCAACTTGTACAAGGAAAGGTCATGGAAACTCCATAGACACATCTAAACTCCCTGAGGGACCGAATTACTGGGCTGAGGGCTATGGGGACCATGGTCTCGGGGAACATCTAGCTCAACTGGCATAACATAGTTTATAACGAAAATGTTCTACATTCCACCTTGGTGAGTAGTAGCGTCTGGGGTCTTAAAAGCCTGTGAGCAGCCAGCTAAGATACTCCACTGGTCTCACCCCTTCAAGAGCAAGGGAGAATGAAGAAAACAAGATACAAGGGAAAGATTAGTCCAAAGGAATGAAGGACCACAACTACCACGGCCTCCACCAGACTGAGTCCAGTACAACTAGATGGTGCCTGGCTACCACCACTGACTGCTCTGACATGGATCACAACAAAGGATCCTGGACAGAGCTGGAGAAAAATGTAGAACAAATTCTAACTCACAAAAAAAGACCAGACTTACTGACCTGACAGAGACTGGAGAAATCCTGAGAGTATGGCCCGCGGACACCCTTTTAGCTCAGTAATGAAGTCATTCCCGAGGTTCACCCTTCAGCCAAAGATTAGACAGCCCCATAGAACAAAACAAGACTAATGGGGTACAACAGCCCAGGGACAAGGACTAGAAGGCAGGAAGGTACAGGAAAGCTGGTAATAGGGAACTCAAGGTCGAGAAGAAGGGAGAGTGTTGACATGTTGTGGGGTTGTTAACCAATGTCATAAAACAATATGTGGACTGTTTAATGAGAAACTACTTGTTCTGTAAACCTTCATCTAAAGTACAATAAAACAAGAAGAAACAAATGCTTGCTGTGAGCCACTAAATATTTTATGACCCATTAAATAGTCTTGACCCAGCTTTCAAAAAATACTGACATAAAGAAGTTGTTTCCAATTTTTTTATAGCTAACGCATTCTCTTGAAATTAAATCAGAGCTAACTCGAGTATCTTAAACATGAGTAGTTGTATTTACTCTAACTGAAGACGGGTGGGGCCCAGAACTCTGTAGCCACCTCCTCTGCCCTGGAAGCCCTTGGTATCCATGAGGACTAATTACGGCGGATTATTAATCGTAAAGAGAGCCTTTTGGCGTCCAGAAATGTGCTCCAGAGAAAGGAAAGAATAACTGACATTTTTAATTCAATGAGTTTATGTGTACGTATCTGTCAGGTGCCTACTGTGTGCCAGGCCCAGTGCTAGGGCTGGGATACAGCAGGGAACAAGATGATTCCTAACCCTTGCTGAGCTTATATCAAATGCCTACCATGTGCTAAAGCATGCTATACACATCATCTCATTAAACCTTCTCTGTCCCCTGAAAGGATGATTGGTTTTATACGCATTTTATAAGTTAAAAAAATAAAATAAAACAGGCTCAGAAGCAGTCCAAGGTCATACACTGACGAATGCCAGAATTGAGGATTCTTTAAATCTACACAGTTTACATCCCAGATTCTTTGCTTGTATCCGGAAGAATCTGAGAAAGGTCAACAGAGGAGGTGGTTTTTGAGATGAATCTAGCCGTAGGGGTGAAAGCCCTGCCGTCCTCCCACCCCCCCCCCCCGCAAAAAAAATAAACAAAATAATGTGAGTAAAATACAAGCAGAATACTGGAGCCGCAAGGCATGTTTGGAAAACATGGAGAAGCCAAATCTGGCAGGAGCACAGAATGTATGAGGGAGAGAATTTCAATGTCTCTTCTAAGCAGTGCAGAGCCAGGGGAGAGGAGGAGGAAGGAGGGTCGGCTCCCTTTTGGAGCAGTGGTTGGCTTGGGGCCTCGAGGGCAAGTCCTACATTGAAGGGCAGGTTTGACAGGCCTCTGGCAGGGATCGAGCTTCAGCCTCAATACAGAAAGGACATAACTCATGACTGGGAAAGGATTTCTTTAGAAGCACAGATCTAGAGATAGCCACCTATCTAAGACAAAGCATAATTGCTTTGAATTAAAGTGATGTCCAAAAAATAAAATCTTCTCATTTGGATCACTAACAAAACATTGCTTTATTCTCTATTCTACCTGATGCTCTCAACAGGCCTATGTGGCAGGCAGGGCAGGGATGATCGTGTTGCCCATTGGATGATGGGGTAACGCAGACTCTGAGTGTTGGGGGTTCCAAGACCTAGCTCATACTGTCACCTCACCTAAAGCTGACACTACAGCCCTTGTGAGGCCTCCTCCCATCCTTCCAGTGAGCTTGTTCCCCTTTCCTTAAGCAGGTGCTGCTATGACAGTGAGGAAGCACACATGTTGGTTCCTGGAATCCTAAAGCATCTTGAGCTGGCACACACCTCAGAAATTTTGCTCTTTCCAGAATGGCATTAGAAAGAAAATTCATCACCAAGAAACTCTTTTTGGAGAGATTCAGTCACATCTCCCTTAACCATCAGTGGTCTGGACTCAGCCCAATCTTTGGGGGGGAAAAAAAAAAACTGACTTCAACCTATGAGAATATGAACTTTACTGAGGGTGGGAGGTTGGGGGTGTGGTGTAATGGATTGCTTTTGTGTGGCCTTTCTAGCCATGATCTTGTAACTCCTACCTAAGTGATTGGGTGTGACTGCGTGACAGGGTAATTGTGGCCCACCAAGGGGATTGGTCAACTTTGCCTTAAAAGAGAGCCAATTCCAGAGTAGAGAGGAAGAGCCCACCACCACCAAGGAAGGAGAGACCAGCAGGAGAGACCCAGCAGCAGAGACCTGGCAGCAGAGGAGGGCACGGTGGGCTTCCCAGCCCAAGGAAAGAGAAAGCTGAGTGCCTTTAGGCAGAGACTGAGGGCCAGGAAGCGGCTGTCCTGATGGAAAAACTGTATACTGAGTGTTCCTGAGCCTTAATTGTAACCTGTTACTTCCCTAATAAACCCCATAATCGTGAGTATGGTCTGTGAGTTCTGTGTGCCCATTGCTATGAATTATCAAACCTAGTAGAGAGTGCTGTGGGAGGGACAGTTGGTGTCAGAAGTGGTAAAGATGGTGGAGAGAGGAGGCATGTCTGAACCCTGCTTCACAGGAATCAGCCTTGGGCTGTTGATCTTGGTTCTCCTTCCCCCTTGTGGGGTTGAAGGAGATCAGACAACCCCCATGACGTTTTAACAGGGGTTGGGGAAGGGATACAAGGAGTTCTACTGAATTATACTGGTTCTACTATGTGAATTGCATGTTGGATAACTTATTCAATTGTGAAACTATATCAATGGTTAGGCACTGGGACCCCATCTTAAAGGCTTTGTTGTTGTTGTTGTTAGGTGCTGCCGAATCCATTTTCAACTCACAGTAATGCCACGTGACAGAGTAGAGCTGTCCCATGGGGTTTTCTAGGCTGTAACCTTTGTGGAAGCAGATCATCAGGTCTTTCTCCTGCTTTAGAATCGCCAACCTTTTGGTTATCAGCCAAGTGTTTAACTGTTGCTACACCAGGGTTCCTTAACTGAGGCTTGGAGAGGTTAAAAGATTTGTCAAGGTCATACAACCAGTGAATGGAAGAGACTGGATTTTAACTTAGCCTATGTTCATTTCACCTCATCATTTCATGATGCCCCTTGATTTAAGACATGACAATGGAAAGTCTAGAGTGCAGCTAAAATAGCAATAAAAAAGATAAGCGGAAAGAGGAAGAGAAGGAAAAGGAGAAGAAAAAATGAAGAAGAGAAAGCATCACTACTCTTTTTCCCATGACTACTACTAGTCCACCACTGCTATCTAACTCAGACCCCTTCAGTTTCTAGATTACTTTTCTATTCAATGTCACATTTGATCCTTGCAACAATGGTGTGAAGGAGAGAGCACACAATCATCGTCTATGCATTTATGAGATGGGGAGGCTGAGGTTCAGAGAGGTTAAGTAATTGTTTAAAGAACAGTCAGTTACAAACCTGGAATGGAATCCATCCAAAAGATGTTTAGCCTAAAAAATAAGACTTTGAACAATATTCCTTGAAATGCTTTTTGTCTGTTTTTTTTTTTTTTTTTAATCATCAGGCAAAAAAGAAACATCTTTTATTGGTACTCAGTGCACGGACTCACAGCCATACATACAAACCGTGCATCAAAAGTTTCAGAAACAAGGCTTGCTCTGACTTTCTACATTCTATTCTGATAGTCTCTAGTCTATTCTGTTCGATTCTATTCTCTTTTGTTGCAGAAACACTGGTCCTGACTCATTAAGTGGGTTTCATATCTTTTGGCCAAACACTGGATTTGGGGGAAAAATCACAGACTTTCAGGGAAAGATGAGAGCTAGTTCAAAGGAGCCAAGGGACTCCAATGTAGAAGAAGAAATAGATCGTACTCCACTGCTACAGGTGGCAGAACTAAGACCAAAGGATGGAAATTGTATGAAGATGAATTTTAGGTCAACATGAAGAGGACTTTCTAGTAGGGGTAACAGTCCAAAAATAGAAAGACTGCTTTGGGAAGTAGTGAGCTCCCTGTCACTAGAGCCATGTTAACTGAAGCCTGAAGATGACTTAACAAGGATGCTGTACCTGGAATTGAAGATGACCTCCAAGTTTCTTTCGAGGCCAGAGGCACAATTTTATGTCTTTTGCTCATTTTTCACCCCATGACAGCAGCCACCACAGGAAATTCTAGCTCCGATGTCTGAGCCAGAGAATCCAGAGGAAAAACAGAGATGCTGAATTTTGGTTCCACCGGAAAACTGGGGAATGACATACATCTCTTGCTGTTCTCAGAAAGTAGAAGTGAGCAGCAAAACAAAGTCTAGGACAGGAATAAAGGTACAAAAGAGTATAGGAAACCAGAAAAAAGGAGAGATTTTTTTTAGACCCTGCTCTGTTCTTTTCTCATTTTGAGACAAAGGCCAGCCTCACTTTTCCCAGCTGTACAGTGGGGACACAGTTGAACTATTTAAGTTCTCCAGTTCTAGGTATTCCTTGTTGCCTTATTCCTGGTCCACTGGCCATCTCTCGCAATACCAGCTCAGCAGCTGAGGAGGGTAAAAGGAGGAACCTAGAGTAGCTTAGTCTCTCTTTTGGAGGGACGATGGAAGGAATGATTATGGCCTGTCCTCATGGTCTTGTGCTTAGAGAGTCTCCTCCCATCAAACGCGTGGGTCATGGAGTTCAATTCATCAATTTTGGTGGTGGAGGGCGGACTGACAGGTCTGGTGCTGACATGAATAATGACGGATCACCGGGACAGGGCCCAGCAAAATCTGCAACCTAATCAGACCCAGAGAATCTCCTCGGGCATTAATGTAGGGCAAGTGCTTTCCAGCCAATCAGATCCCATTTCAATTTAATGTTGCAAATTGTTACCACACAGCTCAGCCTCTCAACTCAACTCAGACTCAAACTGGGTTACTCATCCACTCCATTTTCCTGCTTGTTCGGAGGCACCTGCCTGATGATTGTGTGCTTGGCAGCCTGCAGAAGGGAAGGTGGCTACAGTGTGGCAGCAAGAGTTCACACGGAGATATCCAAAGACCAGAGCGGGCATTCCTGCTCTGCTACTTCCTACTCATGTTTCTAGCATGCATGCTTTTGTCTTGCTTACAATGACCTGCTGTTTCCCCAAGGCCTGCAGGATAAAATCCAAGGTCTTTACCATCTGACTTCTCTAGCCTTATGCTTCTCTTAGCCACAACAAACCCCTTCCAGTACTGAAAAAGTATGGTCCTTGCATTTTGAATCCTCTATGTGTTTGCACTACTGTGCCCTCTGCCGGGAATGTCTTTGTTTCCTCCCCTCTGTTTACCATCTAACTCATCTACCTATATCTATCATCCTATAATTTAGAGGGCAATGTCACCCCAGAAGCAGGCACACACGAAACTACCACTTGAGGGGCAGGGATTGCCTATTTCACTTCTTTCCCAGAGTACATACTCAATAACAGTAGAATAAATGAATGGGCAAATGAATGTATATCTTCGAGCAAAACACTCGAAGTTTCTGATCCTCAGTTTTCTCCATTAGAAAATGAGAACAATAATAAAATCAGCTCCTTCAAAGATGTTATTGTGGCTACTCATGAAGGATGCTTTCCTTTTAAGCCCTTCTATCTCCCCAGTGCTTTTCAGAGTCCTCCTCGAGTAAAACTGCCAGTGTAAGCTCTTGTCCTCCAAAATGCTGCCATTAGCTGCCCTGCACTTCATATGTTAAATGTGGGTGTTAAACATGTGGTGTTGGCTAAATAAACAATAGACAAGTGGTAACTTTGGTGAAGGGTACAGTACACAATACCGGGGAAGCCAGCACAACTTGTCCAAGGCAAGGTCATGGAAGCTCCATAGACACATCCAAACTCCCTGAGGGACCGAATTACTGGGCTGAGGGCTGTGGAGACCATGGTCTCGGGGAACATCTAGCTCAGTTGGTAAAACGTAGATTATAAAGAAAATGTTCTACATTCCACTTTGGTGAGTAGCATCTGGGGTCTTAGAAGCCTGTGAGCAGCCATCTAAGATACTCCACTGGTTTCATGCCATGGGGAGCAAGGGAGAATGACAAAAACCAAAGACCACAGCCTCCACCAGACTGAGTCCCATATAACTAGACGGTGCCTGGCTACCACCACCAGCTTCTCTGACAGGGAATACAACAGAAGGTCCTGGACAGAGCTGGAGAAAAATGTAGAACAAAATTCTAACTCACAAAAAGAAAGACCAGACTTACTGGCCTGACAGAGACTGGAGAAACTCCAAGAGTACGGCCCCCGGACACCGCTTTTAGCTCAGTAATGAAGTCATTCCTGAGGTTCACCCTTCAGCCAAAGATTAGACAGGCCCATAAAACAAAATGAGACTAAAGGGGCATATCAGCCCAGGGGCAAAGACTAGGAGGCAGAAGGGGACAGGAAAGCTGGTAACAGGGAACTCAGGGTCAAGAAGGGAGAGTGTTGACATGTCGTGTGGTTGTTAGCCAGTGTCACAAAACAATATGTGTACTAATCGTTTAATGAAAAGCTAGTTTGTTCTGTAAACCTTCATCTAAAGTACAGTTAAAAAAAAGAAAATCATGTGGTGTTGGGAAGATTAACCACATTCATTCATTGCTGCCTTCTAAACAGATGTCAAATGGAGATTATTGGAGCAATGAATGTGAAAGTGAATGTCATGAGATCAAGTACAGAGTGCGTTCTCAATGAAAGCTTTCTGCCTTACTTTACATCCTATTCCTTTTCTACTTACTTCCTTTGCCTTTTATCCTGCCTTCCTTCACTCTTCTCTTACTTGTCCCTTTGCTCCTGCATTTTCCCCAAAGCGGGGAGGGGATCAGGCACAGCTTGGGTCTCTGAGGACAAATCTTTGGAGCCATCTACTCCTTTCACAGGACACAGGAGTGCTGAGCAGGGAGACCACAGTGATTCCAACCGTGCAACTGTTGTATGTGGTGGGCTTTAACGCCTTTGAGCAACCGGCCATGTGAACAGAAGGGAGAAGGTTATTATTAATTAAGTGAATTGGGAGTCCCTGCTATTATTCTAAAGACCCATCATGAAAAACACAGCTCATCATTCCACTCTCCCTCCTAGTAAACAAGTACCAAGACTGAAGGTAGAGCTGAATAAAAGTTTCAGTTCCAAATCTCATTTCTTGGTAACATGCTGCGTATCATTTTGCATGTGTATAACAGGGATCCACACCCTGTCTGGGGTTGGTTTAAACAGCAATAATGTTGAAAAGAGTCAACAGGTTCAGGAATTATGATTACTTGAGGTGGTCTCTGAATTTACTCACCACAGTGTGGAAGCTGAGAGGTCCAGAGAGTGACACTGTATAGGGGATATACAAGAACTATATGTCATAATTCTCCACTGTTAACTAACTGGGTGACCTTGGGCCAGCCACTTCTCTCTGAATTTTAGTTTTCTCATCTGTGAAATTAGCCTAGTACAGTTCAACAAAATAAACTGGGCACTCACCATGGTCTTCCAGGCATGTAGTCAGGCACCAAGGATACAGAGACAAATAACATACATCTTAAATGGCCTGGGAAGATTGAATTTGAAAGTATGACATACATTATATAATGTGGTATAGAAATACTCTGTGGTTTTTTTTTGAGAGAGAGTGTGTGTATACACGTATATATTATTCCAGTGATTAAATGGGAAAATGAGGACAATATGATTGATAAATTGCTCTGACCGAAACTTACTGAATGAGACATTGTTCTAGGTGCAGACACAGCAGCGAACATAATTAAGTCCCTGTTCTCATTGAGCATACATTCTAGTGGCAAGAAAGTTGCTTTTGAGAGGGCAGAAAGAAACTCTGGGATTTTTCACCCAGCTAAAGAGACATTCAGTGTCAGCCTTTGGTCACAAAAAAATGACTAAGGCAATTCAAGGCTGTGCTTATCTGCAGAAATTAGGCCAAGATGCAGGCTGGCCATGTGCTAATTCAGCACCTGGGACAGTGCCCCACATGGTTGATAATGCTTCAGACTTTGCTGGGGCAGTTTATTTATTAAATCTAACTTGGCATTGAAGGGCCTTAAATCAAAAAACCAAACCCATTGCCGTTGAGTCAATTCCAACTGAAAGTGACCCTACAGGACTGAGTAGAACTGCCCCATAGGGTCGCCAACACTAAATCTTTACAGAAGCAGACTGGCACATCTTTCTCCCACAGAGTGCCTGGTGGGTTTCAACCACCTCAAAATACTCAGGGGTCTATGCAGGACCTAATTCCACTTTCATGACTATCCTAGATTGTTCAAGAGTTGTCTATATCGTCAAAGGCTTCCCGAATAAGTGCCCAGCCGACCTCTTGTCTGGACACTTTGGACTCTAAAGACTGAAAAAAAAATTAATACACACACACCACTTCTCCTAAAATGTCTCCCACGACTCTTTCCCATCCCTACCTCTGCTTTCTATCTCTACCACCATCTGTAGCCCTAAACTGTGCATTTGACTAGAAATGTATCACTCAAGGCACCTGTGGTGGAGTGAAATTGGTTAGGATTTCATGGTCCCATCCAATTTCACTAGCAGCAGGCAAAGAGGGGAAAATGTTGAGTTACAGGCAGCCCCATACTCTACTTTTCTCAAAGCAAAGTTCTAGAAGGGTGGTTTATTGTTGTTGCCCTAGGGAACTTTGCCCCTGTGGAATTATTTGCTGAAGACTCATAGAATCTTTTGGGAGATGAACTTAAAAATACCCTTATTTGGTAAGGAAGATAGTGATTTTCTTTATTTCTTAAAATTATCATTTCAACCCTCTTCCTTATCAGTATTATCCTAGTGGCCTCCATGATCTAGGAATCAGATCACCACATAAACAAGATAGTAAATCCAAGTCTAGGAATTCCCAGGAACTCATCCAGCAAAAGAGGGGAAATTTCATATCATTAGAAGTGCTCAGCTAATTGCTTTACCTGTGGTTAGGCAGAGCCATAGAATATAGTCTTCAAAAATCAAAAAAAAAAAAAAAAAAATCTTAGCAGTCTCTCATTCCATCATCTACCTAATACTGAATATCCCCATCCCACACTATGAATTTTTACTTCGTCTTCTCTCCTCTTTTATAACAAGGACCTAATTTTTCTTTGAGGGACTAGATGAGGCCACCTTCAACAATCTGTCCATGTTGTTTGGGTTTAGTTGGCCCAAGTATAGGTCTAGGAGTGACCCTGACCCAGGTGGACCAATCGGAGCATCACAGTAACGTGTTTTGTGTTTGTGGTAGGCAAACTAGTGCCCCAAAGATGTCTCTGTCCATACTCCCAGAACCTGTGGATATGTTGGATTACATAGCAAGGTGGAAACAAATTTTAGGGTTGCTTAATAACCTTGAGATGAGCAGATTATCCTGGATTATCCAGGTTAGCCCAATGAATCCACAAAGGTACTTAGAAGTGGAAGAGGGAGGCAGAAGGGGAGATTAGAGTGATTTTGATGTGAGAAGAACTCGATCCACTGTTGCTGGCTTTGTAGATGGAAAAAGAGACCCATGAGCCAATAAATGCAGGCAGCCTCTAGGAGCTAGAAAGGGCAAGGAAACAAATTCTTCTCTAGAGTCTCCAGATGGAATGCAGCCCTGCTGAGCCATTTCAAACTTCTGAAATATAGAACTGTAAGAATATATTTGTGTTAACTTAAGTCATGAAGTCTATGGCAATTTGTTATAGCAGCCATAGAAAACTAATAGAGATGGACACATGAGCAAACAATAATCTGCCCAGGCACTTTGGTTAAAATTAAGAATCACTCCTTCCCACCCTGCCCCTGCTGGAGATGCTAAACTGGTATAAAGTAAGCCTAGAAGCACTGGCAGTAGTATTACCATGACCAGTGACTGAGTTTGCCCAAGAATGAAAGTTCCCCAGAGAAAAACTGAGCCAAGGATTAGAGAAAGACTCCTGATAACTTTTGTGAACATTTTGATCTAGCCATTCCTGAAACAAGAGTTAGCCTAGATACTTCAGTTCCTTGAGGAAATAAGGACCTTATTTCACCTTTATCCAGTTTGAGCTGGATTTATATCACTTGCCAAAGGAAAAAAAAAAGCCTGACTAACACAGGCATGTTGGAATAAACACCACTTCCTGAAATAACCTGCTCCAGTTTTGGATGTTTTTTTATTGTTCCTCTTTTAAATAGAGCTGGAATCTGCTTCCATGTGGCTTCTACCCATAGATTCTTATGTCCTGAGGCTACACAGGACAAGTTTAACTCTCACTTCCCCTTGAGTGATATTCAGGATTTGAAGTAGTAATCTCCACCAAGATCCCCAAATCTTCTCTTCACCAGCCTAAATCCTCCCAGCTGTTTTTAGAACTGCAGTAATATGGTTTTGAACCCTCTCTCTAACCTGTGGTTAACCTTCCCTGGACATACTCAATTTCTGATAAGTTTTTTTTCTTAAAAATAATACCACAGTTGAGCACAATATTCCAAGAAATGACTAACCAGATCAGAACATCCTTGTTCTAGGTGGGACAGTTATACCGATGAAATACAAATTGAAAAAGAAAGCCATTTTGTTTGTTTTTGTATCCATATCACACTGTTACTTCACTCAGCATTTACTGTCCAATACAATCCATATGTGCTTTTCCCAGGTGTTGCTGAGTCGTTTCTCTGCCCTTCCATCTATATTTAGTCCTTATGAATCATGTCTTAAAGTGCATAGGGATCTTTAGAGTTACACCTTCTGAATTTCATCATGTAGTAAAGCAGGCAGTGAGTAAAATATAGGCTTTCAATTCAGACCAGCCTGAATTCAAACTCTGGCTCCACCACTAACAGTTTTTATGACCTTGGGTAGTTGCATGATCTCTTCACATCTTAGCTTCCTCATGATACAATAATAACAGCCCTTTCCTCATAGGATTGTTGCAGGAATAAATAAGGTAACGTATGGAGGGTGCCTGGCATAGCTCCTGGCATGTACTAGCTTTCCAAAAATGTTACCTATTATCACACTGAATCAGAAAAAATAGGTCAGAGCATTCAGTCTTGGGCTAGTCCTCCTCCACATGTGCAAGCAGAGACATTGGTGGCAGAAGAGGAAACAGAAGAAGAGGGCAGACGAAAACGTGACTAGCCTTCCCCATATTATGGGCTTATATCCAAAGTCAAAAAAGGGCACTTCTAGAAAACAGGGTGTTAAACCTCCTAAACACTGTTAAGTGATTAAGCTTAAAAGTTTGTTTTGAAAAAGGGACCTAGTAGGCAGTAAGCATAAAAATTTCCTTTCAAATGAATTAGATAAATTCCTGGATATCATACATATAATGGAGAAAGGGAAGTATTTGGAATTTGATATCTCAGAAATAAAACTCAGCAAGGGCTTTGGTTACTTCTAAGGAAATCTGTCCCCCAAACAAGTAAAGACTACAAGCTCAGAAAAAGAGAGAGTGTTTTGCCCTGTTTCAACCAGAAAATTTGTTTCAGAGACCCAACTGGAAATTGAGATCATTTTTCTCCCTGTTCTGGGTCCAGGATCCCTGATCAAAGAGGCTGTAGAAGCAGCCCATTTGATTTGTTTTTCTCCAGAAGACAGGGACTTGAGCTTAAGTAGTTTATTTAGGAAGTGGTTCCAGGAAACCTTAGCAGGGGAGTGAGGGAAATGAGGTGGGGAAGGGAAGGAAGCCAGTAAAGGACATGTTATTCAGCCACATACCATTGTTCACAACAGGAGGGTTACCCCACTAGGGTACTCTGAGGACAGTAAGTATGCCATAGAGTTGTCCCTCAATAGTAACAAAGGGTGTGGGGTTTGAATTAATCAACTTCCAACAATTGTCAGTTAGAGCCACACTTGGAGGGTCAATAACTTCCGGTACCCTGGCCTGGCCCAAGCATAGCACAGGGGAACCCAGCAGCCAGAGAGAGCCCCTAGCCAGAGTCACACATACTGAAAGTTGGAAACTGGATCAGCATTCATGGAAATGGTTAAGTGCTGAGGGGATACGGCTGGACACAAACAGCATCTGCTATAAAGTCCAAATAGAAATGAGACAGACTCTGTCGCTGAATGGGCCTAATTATACCAATCAACCAGCAACTAACCCAAAAAAACAATTAAGAAACAATTACTGTTACCAACTATGGCGGTGTCCTAAAATGTTGAAGATACAGAGAGAACATGTGAGTGCTTGATAACTTTGCTGATGCAAGTAGCCACATCCATGAACAATAGTTCCTCAAAATCAGAAATAATTCTAGAAAAAGTGGGTAGGAAATCCCCTAATATTTTAATGGCTAAGGAATATCTGGAACCCTGGTGGCACAGTGGTTAAGAGCTCAGTTGCTAACCAAGAGGTTGGCAGTTCGAATCCACAGCCACTCCCTGGAAACCCTTTGGGGCAATTCTACTCCTGTCCTATAAGGTTGCTATGAGTCAGAATCGACTGGACGGCAACGGGTTTGGTTTTTGGTTTTCGGAAGGAATATCCTAACATTTTTAGGTTCTTGCATGCTAACTCTATTCCCCGTCTTGAACACTCCCTGCCAACCTCAGTCCTTCAAAGGTCATCTCAAAGACCATCTCTCCCATTAGATCTGCTTCAACAGCTAAATGACATGACTTGATACGCTTACCTCCCACAGATCCACCCCAGATACCGTCAGGTTGTGCCAGTCCTTGGCCATTTATACATGTCTCTACACTCCCTCATCATTGCGTTTGGAGATGGCCCATGTTTGAGTATCAAGATCTTATGGAAGCTCACCAAAGATTCAAGATATTCTAAATGATTACTCAAAGCTAAGGGCATAGCCAAAGGAAGCATCTATAACTCCTTTCCTCCCTAAATGTCATGGAACCTGTTAATAAGCATATCTACAAAACAAAACGACACACACATGCACAGAAAAACTATCAGGTTAAGAAACTTATCTTTACCAGCTTCCAAAACTAGATGTCTTTTAAGATGAAATCTGTAAAAAAATGCACAAGTTAGGTGTTATTACATTGCTCCACAGTGACCTTTCCCTAACAGAGTTAAAAGAATCTCTCTCAGCCTCAGAGTGCGACGGTTACTGATGGTGCCATGGTGATGCCAATTAGAAGGCACCCATATTGGAATGAGGTCATAAGGTTGGTGAGTACAGTGTAGCCCTTTTATCCTTGACACGTACCCTGACCCAAGTCTAGCACCTAGAAAAGAGTTTGGCTGTAGAAAATATGCACTTTTTTTCTTCGTCATTTCCTATCTTCTTTTTTTCTTTGTATTTTTGTTTTTGTTTTGCTTTAAAAATTCCCTCCTCCACTACAGTAATTAATCGCTGTAGGCAAGATCCACTCATCAATGCTAAAATTAGTGGAAAAAACTTCATGGTAAAACGTGATATTTGCATAGCCTCAAAGTACCCCCCCCCCACCAAAATATTTATTAATTGCTATGGTGGTTTTAACAAATGTCCACAGGTTGTTTAATATGCCTGCCTCTAGAGGTGGACCTTAATTCCCTTCCCTTTGGGTGTTGGCTGAATTTAGTAAATTGTATCTAACATATAGGGTATGGAACAAAACATAGTAACTTCAGAGTGAAGAAACCTGATAGCCACAACCTTAACCAAGTAATCAAAGTGAACACTACCAGTGATAAATCATGTTGATATTATGGACCCTCAATAACATGCAATGAGAAGGGCAACTCACCTATTATTCCCCCAAATCCATAATCCCAGCCTAATCCTGATAAATCCAAAATCAGACAAAACCATATTTACGGAAAGCCTACAAATCTTCTGACCAGTTATCTTCAAAAGTGTCAAGGTGATAATAAACAAGGAAAGGCTGAGGAATAGCAGACTAAGGAGACATGACAAGTAAATGCAGTGTGGGATTCTGAACTGGATGCTGGAAGAGAAAAGAATAGCAGTGGAAAATCCAGGGGAAATATGAATAAAGTCTTTAATTTAGTTAATAGTTTTGCATCCATGTTAAAGTCTTAGCTTTGACAAACGCAGTATAGTTATGTTAGCATTAAGGGAATTGGGGTGAAGGATATATGGAAATTCTCTGTAATTCTCAACTCTCTTTGCAATGCTTCTGTAAATTTAAAAATTAAAATTATTTCAAAACAAAACCACTAAACCAAACAAAAATAATTCTTTCTCTCAGCGGTCTAGTAGAAAGGCTTGAGATAGGATACCAGATTGCAGGCTCCTGCCTTCAGTTTTCTCACTGACTCTGGTGATGCCTTGAATAAGACTCTTACCCTCTCAGGGATAATGAGGGGGGTTGGTTTAATAGTTTTCAAGTGATATTCCTGAGGCCACAGCTTTGGTGGTGTGTGCAGTGAACTGAAAGAAGCTGAAGTCCTGTCCCTCACCCCCCAAAACTTCCAGCCAGAGCTGATCCACTTTGATCTGTTATATATAAGGTTTAGGTGCCCACATAAATGGTTTCATTCGATGAAAGGCTTCTGCTGTAAAATGTTGAATGCTGCAGGAATAGATGATTTGTAACTTTCCTCAATAAACTTACATTCACTGCCCCTCCTTCCCACCCCCCACCCCCCAGCCTTCCCTGAATTAACTAAGAACAACCTAGACACTCTACTGTACTTTTTCTTCCCTCCCCTGTCTGTGATCTTCCAGTGGGCTGCAGCCATGTCTGCTTGCCTGTGTTGATCAGCCTCAGCCCTTGTTGTGGGATAGAGTAGACAATATTGGGTGAACTGGTGTTGCGTAGGATGCTAAGTGTCTAATAACCTCTTGGAAAGTGAGTGAGTATGGGACACATCCCTAACCCCAGGGTCTTGCCAGTGTTATCTACTAGAAACTAAGAGGCACAAGTTGTAAATTAGTGTCTGATGTCCAAATCATTTTAAGACCTGGATCAATTTCCCCTTCCTTCAGGAAGCCTTCCTTGACCCTAATCCCCCCAAAGCTGAAAGGGATCTCTTCCTCCTCTGTGTTCCCACCACCTTTGGTTTATACCTCTGATCCTGTGCTCTCTTGTAGTCCCTGAGTATTTGTCTCAGCACTCTTATCCAAATGTTAGTTATGTATAGAAACCTTCATCTTGAAAAATCCCCTGCAGTGTCTAACATAGTTCCTGTGCATATGAGATGCCCAATGAAAGCTGAAGAAGTGAATGAATAAGCTCCAGGTCTCCTTGTTTTAAAGGGATCAAAACAGACCACCCCAACAGATCAGGTTTGAAGTCCAGCTCTGCCAGTTCCTACAGTGTGGCCTTAGACAAGTTGCTTAATGTCTCTGGGGCCTCAAGCTCATGTTGGCCTCTCTGGTTGTAAATATTTTGATAAACCCTATACCAGATCACAATTCCAGGCTCTAGTACAGTGGTGTGACACACAGTGGGTAAGTTGTTCAAGAAATGTAGTTGAATAAATAAGTTAAATGTAACCTCTCTGAGCTTCAGTTTCTTATCTGTAAAGTAACAACACAAATACCTACCTTGCATCATTGAGGTAAGATTAAACAGCAGAACCTAGAAAAGTATTCAGCACGATGCCTGGTGCACAGCAATTGCACAATAAATGTTTGTTTCTCTTACAGTCTTTTCCCATCAGGTATTCTCTCCAATGAGGGGACTAACTCAAGCACTTCTCCCCAGCCATGTGCTTCATTATGGAGGCCAAATTAAGAATCCAAGGTGCTTACATTTGAGAGAAAGGAAAAGATGCTAGACCACAGAGTGCAGCATGGAGTGTAATGTATTCACAGTAGCTCTGCTAAGAAAACATCCAGGCCCCCAGTTGAGAGACTAACGCAGCACCATTAGCATAACAGGTGTCTTTGCTACAAGAATGACACTTTAAAGACAAATCCCCCCAATGCATTCCCAAACGCAGGAGTGCATATTTAATTACACTTAAAGCCGTCTTTCTTCTCTAGCTCTGTGCTTGGAGGGAACGCATCATCTCACAAACTTGGGAAGGTTTTTATAGACATGGCTAGAATCCAGAAGTGCTTCTCAGCTCCAATACCCAAAAGAAAAATGTCAACAGTGGTGTTTCAGGGAAGGAGTCATGGGCTTTCTTTGTTTGCCTGAAGAAGACCCAGGTGCGGGAAAATGATGGGGTAGGAAGAGCACTGCACGTACCAGGGTCTGCGAGAGCTCAGGTTCACTCTGGGCCAGGCCCTGGGCTGATCCTTGTCATAGATTATTACTAATGCACACAGCAAACAAAATGGCATAGGTATAATCATCATTCTAATCTGCACAGAAGGAAATTGAGCTTTAGACCATCTGAGTAATGTTTCCAATGTCACGTAGCTAAGAATTGAGTAGCTTGGAGTTGAACCCAGGTCTTTCTGGCCCCAAGCGCATATCCGCCCCATCCCCATCCACTGTCCCAATGGCTTTCACTTATTGGGCACATGTTCTGTACTCGCATTGCACCCACAGCTTCATGTACATCACCTCATTGAATCTTTGTGCTGATTTACAGAAGAGGAACCAAGGCTCAAATAAATTAACTTGCCCAAGGTCACAAGCAGAGGTGCCAGGAAATTTGAGATTTAAACCCAAATTTTTCCGTCTCTTTTCCTCAATGCCGTATTAACTTGCTGTATGAGTCTCAAGTAGGGAGCTCCCTTCTTTGGGCACTGGTTTTCCTCATTTTTAAAATGAGGGTCTTGTAAGCAAAGACCTTGAAGGTTCCTTTTACCTCCAACATGCCATGATTTTATGATCCTGTTTGTCATGAGCTTTTCCTTATTTGCCTCCACAGGATGTCACTTTGATTATCTCCAGGGGATGCCAAACTATCTGGTATAAGGAGATTTGGCTTTATCACTGAATGGCTGTGTGATCTTGGACATCAAGAACCTCCTCATCCATAAAACATGGCTAATAATAAGTAGAAGAAGTAGAACTGCAATTATCAGTGTCTAAATATCCAAGGATGATTTTGAGGACAAAATGAATAGTAGATGTTTGAACATTGTCTTGAAACTGCCAAGCACTGTACAAATATTAGCTATTATTATTATTATTGCTAAGGTGGAATGCATTCTTTAAGGGTGATTAACTTCTCTGTCAACATAGGGTTGATTTATGAAAGCATAAATGGTCCTCATTGGCCCACATATGAGAATTCCTGTGTTTTACAACAGCCTCTCTTCAAATTTCCTCACTTAGCTTTTAGCAGGTACTTTCAAATGAATACTCACAACATTTTACCAGGAAGGCGAGAAAACACTGCTATAGTATAGTAGTTGATGGTATAGAGCGTAGGTTCCCAAAGCCCTTGGTTCAAGTCTGAGTTCTGTCACTTCCAGAAAAAGAGTTTGCCCTCTGACATTCCTCACATGTAAAAGGAAGGCAGCATAGCCTCCCCACTGAGCTGTTGTGGGCAATAAATGAGGTAACGCACTTTTAAAGCATTTAGCCCCACTCCTGGCACATAGACAGCTTCAGCATAGTTTGCTATTATTCATACTAAAATTTTACCAATGCACAAACTGCAGCAGCAAAACCATGACAGGGCCCATGCATATGAGCACACAGAAGTGGAGCAAGAAGAGGGCTCAGGTGTCCTGTCTCAATGTCCATTTCCCCCACGCCCCCTGCTCTGCTCTAATACGTGCTCTTTCACATAGTGTCAAAGGGTGAAAAATGCATTTGGTTAAAATCTATCTGCTTTTTATAACTTCCAGAGACAGAAATCTGCACGGGCAGCAGTTCTTTGCTGCTCTTAATTAATTCCTAAACAAAGACCTCTCCGGCAGCAGCACAGTTTATGAAGCCAGTTGACCTCCTGGTGCAGAAATGATGACACAGATGTTGTTGCTGCTTCACAACGTCATTTTTTCACCTTGCACCACGTGGTGAGGCCAGCCATTTCTTCACCTTCTGAGGAGCAAGAGACGGTCCCTGGGGAGGCTCGGAGACCCCAGCTGTCACCTCCCATGGCTGCAAGCCTTCCTCCACTCGGGGCCTCCAGCAGCTGTCTGGGGTGGAGTAGGTCAGAGAAACATGGTCTTTCATTGATCTGAGAGATTCTCAAATTGAAGACTCTCTAATCTGTAGGGTGCTTGGGGGGCTGTCAGGAATTGTAATCTCAGTCAACCTGAACTGAGCGCCTATTTTTGTGTCACGTACTATACTGGACATTCTGCCTGGGTTATCTCATTTCATTTAGCATGATCTTTTAAGATATGAGTTATTATCTCCAACTCAAAGTCAAGGAAACAGGATATTGGAGATATTAAAAGAATTGTCCAAGTGTCCACAGCTCCAGAGTTGCCATTTATGGTACACAGGAGCCCTGGTGGTACAGTGGTTAAGAACCTGGCTGCTAACCAAAGGGTCAGCAGTTTGAATCCACCAGTCACTCCTTGGAAACTCTATGGGGCAGTTCTACTCTGTCCTATAGGGTCGCTATGAGTCGGAATCGACTCGACAGCAGTGGGTTTGGTTTTCTGGTTTTGAAGAGCAAGTTGTCAAGCATTTCCTTCTCATTACCTTGCTGAGACTGCACTTCACCACTGTGAGGCTCTAACAGGCTAGAGAACTGTTTCCAGGTCATACAGGTAGTAAGTTGAGGAACAGACTTTTGACAAGGTGTGGGCCCCTATCCTCTGTGTTACCTGACATTCCAACTATTCTGGTCTTAATCAATATACTAGGGGGCATTGGTGGTTCAGCAGTAGAATTCTCATCTTCCATGTGGAAGACCAGGGTTCAATTCCCAGCCAATGCACATGTCTATCTTGGCTTGCATTTTGCTATGATGCTGAACAGGTTTCAGCAAAGCTTCCAGGCTAAGACAGACTAGGAAGAAATGCCTAGTGATCTACTTCCAAAAATCAGCCAGTGAAAACCCTATGATCACAATTGTTGCATCCCATCGTCATAGGGTTGCCATGAGTTGGGCTGACTTGATGGCAGCTAGCAACGATAATCAATATACTAGTGGGCAGAGCATAGACCTAGAATCCAAGTCTTGAGCAGCTATGTGAACTTGAGCAATCTCAGTTTCTTTGTATATAAAACGAATATATTTTTAAATACTTCATCTGTGAATAATCATTAACAGGTACAGTTTTTATAAAATTTAATGAGTTAGTGTATGATAAAGTATATTATATGAGTATGTGGCATATAATAGGCAGTCAAAATAAAAACAGTTGCTGTAACTAAGTGGAGGTTGTTATCAGTGCCTCTCCCTGCAACCTCTGAATCTGCATTTAGTGTCATTATATTAGGAAAATTTCACAAGCGCAATACACAACGAGATCATCCAACCATCTACCTCTCCACGCATCCATCTAACAGTTTACTGAGTGGCTATTAAACGCCAGACACTTCCCCTCTCTTCAAAAACCTCTCTGATCTTTTCTCTCCTTTTTCTCCTTTTATCAACCCTGTTCGCTTTCTACTTTACAATCACTTCTTCCCCTCTTTCCTCTTCTCGTCAGTTCTTTCACCTCTGTACCAGGAGCAAGAGAGGACAAGTCTGGGGAGAAAGAAGAGATTTATTACAGCTCCCCAGGTCCCTCAACTGTTTGGGGTGGGGAAGGACTAAAGACAATTCCCTGCCATTCTGAATCTCAAAAGCAAGGGCAAGCTGAGTGTCCAGCCCACATTTCACCCAGGACCTTAATTCATCCACCTGCAGGACTTCAGGGAAGTGTCCAGCAATGGCCCCACCTTCCCCAGTGTGGCAGGGATTCAAAGGCTTCTCCTCCTGGCACTGACCAACTGTATAACCCCCAAGCAAGCCCCTTCTTTGAGGCTCAGTCTCCTCTGCTGTAATATGATGTTAATAGGAACACTTACTTGTTCTTAAATGTTCAATATATTGTCGGGAAGTTGTAATGAGATATAAAATGGGGACATGTTCTATTTATGTTAGTGGGTCAGGACTGAGTTTTAAGAATAGGTACAATATATTGAGAAATTATTTATCAGGCACCAGGCTTGGCACTTAACACGGATGATTCCATTCCTCACAATGATTTTATTAAGAGAGGGATCCTATTTTACATTTGTGCAAACCAAGGCTCAGAGAGGCCAAGCAGCTAGTCCGAGATCACACAGTTTACAAAAGGCTGACAGATCCAGGTCCAGCTGATTCACCTCTCTCCCCTCAGCCATACTGCTACAAGCAATGTAATAGCCCAGACCTGCCCTGCAGGTGACCCTCCCTCACCCCAGATCATCTGCAATGAAGGGACGGGGAGCTGCCCCACATCTCCCCCAGTGCCTCCGGTGGCTCCGGCACCATCTGAATAAAGCTTCCAGCACAGGCGCCAACATATTTCACTCCCTATTAAGGAAGGCTGAGACAGGGTAGGTCTCTGGATGCTCCATTAGGGGAATATCAGGACACACATAAGAACTGTAATAAAATAGGAACTGAAGAGGGTGTCCGTGGGGAAGTCCATGGCCACTCTTGCTTGTGCCCCAGCAGAATTTTAGAGAAGGAAGGGAGGGCTGGGGACACAGAAGGCTGAGGACAGGGACAGATGTGTGTAAGCAAGAGCTTTGCAGCCAGTGTCTGGATCCCGGCTCAGCCTCTCACTAGCTGTGTGACCGCAGGCAAGATCATTTAACTCTATGAATCTCAAGGTTTCAATCTGTAAGACGGAGATAGCAATACCTGCCTGGCAGGGTTTTATGAGAATTAAATGCAGTAATGCATTTAAGTAATCAGTAATGTCAAAATAATAATTTGAAAAATTAGTGGGCCAAGGCTGTGACTCTCCCACTGCTGGCCTCAATGAGATGTAGGTTAACGATCCTCTACTTTTAATACTTGCAAACATTAGCTGCAGAACTGTCATAATGCAGATTCCCCAGACCCCCACACCAGATGTTCAGATCTGGCATCCCTAGTATGGGACCCAGGAAACTGCCTATTAAATCACCTGAAAAGATTCTGATGTAGGGAGATCTTGTGCCACATCTTGTGGAATGTAAACAAGAACACTAAAACTTAATAATATTAGGCAATGTGTAAACATCCTAATGCATAGTGACAATGTGACGGGCTTTAGAATCAAGACACTTGGTTTCAAACCTTACATTGCTTGGGTGAAACACTTAACATCCAAAATGGAAACAGCTACCCTAAAGAATTGCTTTAAGGATTAAATAAAACAACGCACATAAAGCTCCCAGCATAGTCCCTGGCTTATAGCAAGTACTCAGTATTATTCCTATGATCGATTCATTTTCACCTAGCCCTTGAAAGGAATTTATAACCCCAGAGCTGTGGAAACTCAGGCGTGGGAATAGGGGCACACAAAAGAATTTCTTCCTCAATTCCAATCTCACATTTTGTTTAATCAAGCAATTTACAGGGAGCAAAAATAATTAGTGGTTTTAAATGTTTTTATACAAGCAGGCGCTGCATTCATGATAAATCATCTCTGACATATGCCCAGCTCCTCCAAGTGACAGATGACAAACAAAAGCAAGACAAGGTCCTCCACCACAGGCAGAATCACTGAGTTAATGGAAGAATTATTGCTTCTGAAATCCACTCCAGTCTTGTTGAGGGGAACGTTCCAATTTATCAAAGCCAAATGAACATTAATTGCAGCAGTCTGGTAACTTTTCCAGCCGCTATGACCTTCATTGAATTTTAATCCAAAACAGATAAGATTTTCTTCCATACAAGATGAAACAACACAATTAGCTCAAAATGACAACTAGATTATGAAGTCAGCACACACAAGCAACACACACGCATCCACACTCACGCACAATCCCTGTGAAAATATTGATTCTACTTGACTTAAGATTCAGCACAAAGCAAGAAGGCCAAGAAAAGGTAAAGAAACACAATCACACATCTGCATACCTCCTCCCCACCGCCCTTCATTCAGGAGTGAAATTTGAGGCAGAAGCCAAGATGCAAAAGGTGGTAGGCAGTAATGGAGACAGAATTTCTGTTAACTGCTGTAATTAATGTTATGTCTCATTGGGGAGGGATTAGGAAAAAACAGAGGGAAGGAAGAAAAAACAAGTATTATTTTGCTATTAGACGCCCTTGAGCTGGGGAACATTAGCAACAGAAGTTTGAATGGGGTAATTGTTTGACTGTGGCGGAGGATTTGCAGACGGGATGATTACCACAATGAGGTGAACTATAGTTGTGTGCTGAACCTATGCTGTTCACGGCTCCCACTGCATGGAATGAAGGCCTTCTGCTGAGTGCAGATCACAGCTGGACTAGGTTTAGGCAGTGTGGTGTGGTGGGGAACACACACACTCACACATATACACGTGTGCACACACACAGGCTTGCACATGCACGTACATGCACACACACCATCAAGAGATCTGGATTACAAAAAAAAAAAAAAAAAGGTCCAGAAGGGAGAGGGTTGACATGTCGTGGGGTTCTTAACCAATGTCATAAAACAATATGTGTACTACTGTTTAATGAGAAACTATTTGTTCTGTAGACCTTCATCTGAAGTACAATTAAAAAAAAAAGAGGGATCTGGATTGGAAGGTCAGCACCATCATTGGCTTGCCACCTGACAATGGTCAAGTCACTTTTTGAGTTCTAGACGCTTTACTTTTGTATTCATTTTCACTCTGAAATAAAGGTATTGGACTATTATTATTATTTTAAGAATGAAATCAGAAATTTCTGCTTTCATTCCTTCTAAATATCCATGGCCAGGGAGCTATATCTGCCTTAACAATACACAGAGTCCAAGCAATTGCAGGATTATAGAGATGATCCCTTGAAAGATCCTTACCCATCCTTGCCCCTCTACAAGAGGAAATATTCTAGAGTGGAGAGTTCACTTGAAATCAGGAACTTCATTTAAATTGTGAGCTCTGATACTGGACATGTGATCTTAGAAGAGAGCTGTCTTAACTTCCTGGGCCTTAGTTTCATCATTTATGAAATAGGAACAATATGACAACAGGCATATCAATGTTATTAATGACACAACAGGAGGCACTGGTGGTTCAGTGGTAGAATTCTCACCTTCCATGCACGAGACCCAGGCTCCACTGCTGGCTAATGCACCTCACGTGCAGCTAACACTCATTTGCCAGCGGATGCTTGAATGTTGCTATGATGCTGAGTATGTTTCAGCAGAGTTTCCAGACTAAGAAATCAGGAAGAAAGGCCTGGCAATCTACTTCCAAAAATTAGCCAATGAAAACCTTATGGATCACAACAGTCCAATCCTTGACAATCAAGGGATGGCACAGGACCCGGCATGGGGTTGCCATAAGTCGGGGGCCGAATCAATGGCAGGTAACAATGATGCAACATTTATGCGGAGTTTGCATATGCTACCTCATTTTCATTCCATGAGGTCAGCACTACTATTATCACCATTTTACAATAGAGGAAACTGAGGCACAGAGAAGTTAAGTAACTTAACTAGTATCTCACTGCAAGTTCAGTTTTGGGGCCAAAATTCTAACCCAGGCAGTCTGGCTCTGGAGATGATATTCTTTTTTTTTTTTTTTTTTTTTTCACTTTTATTTTGAAACAAATACAGGCTCACCAGTTGACACCGGTTGCTGTCTAGTGGACTCACAGTGACACGACATGCATCAGAGTAGAACTGTGCTGCACAGGGTTTTCAGTGGCTGACTTTCTGGAAGTAGATCACCAGGCCACCCAGGGAGTACTGGTCAGTTATTTTGTAGAATATCCCTCACTTTGGATTTGTCTGATGTTTTCTCATGAACAGAATGAGGTTATGCATTTTTGGCAGGAATACCACAGAAACGACACTGTGACCTTTGTAGAGCAAAATATCAGCAGATTCATGATGTCAATATGTTTCATTACTGGTGCTGTTAACCTTGATCACTTGGTTAAGGGAGTATAGTGCGTTGAATGGTGCCCCTCCAAAAGATACGCCTATGCCTTTATTTGTGAATGTTACCTTATTTGAAGAAAAAAAAAAGTGTTTGCAAATGTAATTCAGAATCTTGAGATGAGGAGATCATCCTGGATTATTCAATGGATCTAAATCCAATGACAGATAACCTTAAAAGAGACACACAAAGAAGAAGACGTGAAGATGGAGCAGAGACTGGAGTGATGCAACCACAAGCCCAGGAATGCCTGTAGCCACCAGAAGCCAGAAAAGGCAAGGAAGGGATTCTCTAGGGAATGCGGCCCTGCCAATGCCTTGATTTCAGACTTCTGGTCTCCAGAACTGTGAAAGAATAAATTTCTTTGTTTTAAACCACCAAGTTTGTGGTCATTTGTACTGTAGCTTCAGGGAACTAATACAAGTGATATTGCCAGGTTTCTCCCCTGAAAAGTTACTATTTTCCTTTTGTAATAAAAACGTATCTAGGGAGGGATACCTTGGTACTTGGCAAATATTCTGTTTCTCTTTACCCATTCATTTTAGTATATCTCAGTGGATCTTGCCTGTAGCAATTACTGCAGTGGTGATGGTCTAATGATGATTTCTATTTCATTCTTTCCTTTCAGATGTATTAAATGGAATTCTACTGTTAGGAAGAGTTATCTCTTCTCCCCTACTTATTTATTTAGTTAATTATTTATATCCGCATTTTAGAGTCAATCTTCTTAATAACTCCTGCCCAGCTTAGCTCAAAGGATTTTTGTGAAGGTCAAGCACGACAAAGAATTAGGAAGTTTTTTTTTAAAGGCAAAAGTAAAAGAACCATCACTGAGCACTGTGCTAAAACATTAGCAAATTAACATTGAAGGAAGATTATTAACTAAATGGCAGACCTTCGTGTGCCTTTTGTCATCCATTTCTCACCTGAGCCCCATGAATGTGGTATTAATAATCAGAATACAGTCGCTATGGAGTCTATTCCGACTCATGGTGATCCCATGTGTGTCAGGGTAGAACCGTGCTTCATAGGGTTTTCCATGGCTGATTTTTCAGAAGTAGATCATCAGGCCTTTCTTCTGAGGTGCCTCTGGGTGGGGGTTAGCAGGTGAATGTGTTAATCATTTGCACCACCAAGGGACTCCTTGGTATCAATAGCCTTATTTAAAATTCAGGAGAAAGTGCAACTGAGAAAGGGTCAGTAATGTGCCTCCAGGCAAAGGACAGTAAGGGGAGGAGGAATGACGTGAATCCACATCCCTCTGACCTAAACCTACATTATTTCCAACCAAACCAAGCTGCCTTCTGAGGAGAAAAGATAGGGGAGAAGGAGGATTAATTGGTGAGGGAATGGAGGCTTCAAAGTGTCCAAAATTAAGCTGCCCTCCCACTTTTACTGTGGGCTGATTCGGAGCATGCCTGAAAAGGGGGCAAAGAGCATGAACAGTACACAGGCGCAGTCTCCCCACATTTATTTCATGTTGTTGTTAGAAGACCATACAGAAGCCCCTGGTTCTGGAAGGAAAAGGAGCCCTGGTGACGCAGTGGCTAAGTGCTCAGCTGCTAACCGAAATGTCGGTGGTTTGAACTCACCAGCTGCTCCTCAGGACAAAAAGGGGGCAGTCTGCTTCATAAAGATTACAGCCTTAGCAATCCTATGGGGCAGTTCTACTCTGTCCTAGTTGGAATCGAATCGGCGGCAATGGTTTTTCTTTTTTTTTTAATTTTTTCTGAAGGAAAGTAAAATGTGGCACAAGAGGAAGCTAGAGCAGAGAGGAGTGGCCACAGAGAGGCTATTCCCCTTGCCTCTCCTGCCAACCTGTCTGCCCTCTCTCTGATTTGCTATTCTGCAGTCTCTGGATCTCTCCCCTCCCTTCCTTCTCCAGGACTCTGTCCCCTCTGCTGACTCTTCCAAGATCCCCAGTGCTGGGTGTCCCAGCCTCCTGGTCCTCTAGAATTTCTGCTGGGTGCTGCTTCTGTCAGCCCTGACTTCCTTCTCAGCGTCTTCCTCACTCCTAGTGACTCCCTCCCCCCAATTCCCTATCCATTGCTCCTTCTTGGGATGGTGGTTATATCTGTCTCTCTATTCCTCTCACTCTGCTCTCCATTTCTCTCTTTGCTCTTTCTGTGTTGCCTCTTCCATGCTTTTTTTTTTTTTTTTAATCCTATTTCCTGTTTACCTGTCTCAGCTTTTATTGCCAAATCCTCTTCTGTCTATTCCTTCTGATTTCCCTTTAGTTTTTCTACATCTCTCTCACTGGCATTGAATCTTTTTTTTTCCATTCTCCTTTATTTCTCTCTGTCTCTGGTGGTTTCTATATACCTAGCATAGAATAGTTGCTCCATAAATATTGGCTGGTAGCTACTTTTCCCATCTGTGTTTCTGTATCCTTCTGCCTTACCCAGATTTACATTTCCCTGGGCACACTCTCATCATGCTCTTCTGCCTCAACCAGAAGGTTCAAAGGAACTGCCTTCAGGCCTTCTTTCCCGGTTGCCTCTTGCCAGGTCCAGGATGCCTTTGTCATCCCACTCTGGCTCAACCTGTTTCAGCTGGGTTTACTCACTGATCCAGCCTAACTAAGCAGGGACGGAGCACAGAGGACCAAGGGCCCAGGAACAGAAGCAAAGAGCAACAGGCCCCGTGGCAACAGATGCCTTACGCTCTAGTCCCTGCTTGATCATTTCTTGTGGTTTGACCCCCCCAAGCTACATCATTTTCTGAGCCACATCTTCCCCATCTGTAAAACAAGGGCAGGGTATATTCTATTATAGTTTGAGATTGTTCCCACCCCCACTTATGTAAAGGATTGCATACCCCTGTCACTGACTTTGGGCTTGGCCATATGACGTGCTTTGGCCAATGGAACACGAGAAAACCCATGTCTGAGCATCAGCCGTAAGAGGCATCCTGAGTTACTGCCAACTCTCTTGTTCTTTCCCTTCAGCTAAAGTACCAGAACAGAAAGACACACAGAGCTCAGCCACAGTGACTGTAGCTCCTGACAGATAACATGCATGAGAAATAAGGCATTGCTTGGGCAGTCACTGAGATTTGGGGTATTTTTTTTGTAGATCAATGAGCAAAAACTGACTAACCTTGAAGAGTTGGATTCGTCGAGGTCTACAGTGCTTCCGGGTTTAACATTTACAACCATATTTTATAGTCTATTGCTTTTGGGAAAATCTAGCCAAATGCTTTCATGTGCATCATCTCAATTTAATGTTATAACTCTAATTTTATTTCTGCTTTGCTCAGAGAGGTGAAATGACTTGTCCAAATCACTAAAGCTGGTATATGGTAGAGTTAAATTCAAAACCAGGCCTCTTAACCCACAAATCCCATTTTCTTTCTGCTTTCCTATGCTACATCCCTAAATGTTGTGGGAGAGAAACCATGTTCCCTATAAGCAAAAGCCATGACTTATTCCCCTAACTTGCCCATAAGCCTATCTAGAGACCCTGCTTTCCTATGCTACATCCCTAAATGTTGTGGGAGAGAAACCCTGTTCCCTATAGGCAAAAGCCATTATTTATTCCCCTAACTTGCCTGTAAGCCTAGCTAGAAACCCTGCAGTCTTTTAGAGAATCCTTGTTGTTGAGAAAGTCAAGGCCAAGCTACAAGGTTCAAGAACTTTTTGGTTTAAAGAATTCCATGTTCTGAAAGAAAATGTGAATGGGATTCATGCAGTAGATGACCCATTTATGTAAAAATGTACTTACCAATACCAGTACCAGTTGCCGTTGGGTCGATTCTGACTCATAGTGACCCCATGTATGTCACAATAGAACTCTGCTCCATAGGTTTTTCAATGGTTAATTTTTCAGAAGTAGATGGCCAGGCCTTTCTTCCAAGGTGCCTCTGGGTGGACTTGAAACTCCAACCTCTGAGTTAGCAGCTGAGTACATAAACCATTTGCACCACCCAGGGACTCCAAGAATGGACTTAGGATATTTGAATTGCCAGGCTTCGACATGCCTTGGCAACTGATATAAGTTTGGTCATTTCAATTTACCAATAGGACACTGAGACTGAGAGAGGCAATGTGACTTGCCTAAAGCCATGGAGCCCATCAGTGACACCTGAGTCCCAAGCCACAATTTCTTGTGTGCTATGTGTATAACTTTTTCTACCACTAGATTTTTGCCACCTTCCCTTTTAAAATAACCCCTCTTTGGAACACAACAGAGAGTCCCTGTTGGAGCAGGAGAAAAGTGGGGTGCAGAACTCAAATTCTAGTGAAAAGACCAGACTTAATGGTCTGACTGAGACTGGAGGAACTCCAGAGAACATGGCCCCCAGACTCTCTATCAACCCAGCACTAAAATCATTCCTGAGCCAACTCTTCAGTCAAAGATTAGACTGGACTGTGGGACATAAAATGATACTCGTGAAGAGTGTGCTTCTTAGCTCCAGAGACTAAATGGGCAGCTCCTGTCCAGAGGTGAGATGAGAAGGCAGAGAGGGTCAGGAGCTCGTTGAATGGACACGGGATATCAGGGGTGGAAAGGAGGAACGTGCTGTCACAGTATAGGGAGAGCAATTAGGGCCACATAACAATGTATGTATAAATTTTTGTATGAGAGACTAACTTGAATTGTAAACTTTCACTTAAAAATAACCTTAAAAATAAAATAACCTCTCTTAGTCGGGATCTGTTTTCATCACTGCTCTGCCTTCTCCCTGAAAGGCCTTTGAGATGCACAGTTTGTCTTGGTTTCTCCTCCCCCTGGTTGCCTCCCGAGTGTCCTCCACTTAAATCACTTACAAACATAACAGTAATATCACTTATAGGTAGTAGAGTTATACACTTACAAAGCACTGACTATGTGTCATATACTAGTTTATGTGCCTTATGTATTTCGTCTTAGGTAATCCTCACAACAGCTCTCTGAGGTACAGAAGCAGAAAGAACAAACATGACCAAGTCACATGGCTAGTAAGTCAGTTATGGAGCCAGAATGTAAACCTCCGGACAACGAGTCCACAGTTCCTGAAAGTTAGTTACCTTCTCTGTGTCTATCTTGTCTCAACAGTAGGACAAAGGTAAAAATATTGATGGAGTTGGAGTTATTATATAAATGAAATGATTTAAATATGTGTCAAATGCTTAGAACATACTAAGCACTTTAATATTGCTTATTATCATTATTGTTTCAAGGCTCTTCACTGACTTGATTATTATAACTTTTTCTCTCTCTCTTAACACGTGGTCCCCAGAAGTAAACACTACACTTTAGGTGTCATCTAGAATCTCTGTTGTTCAAAAAACTAGTCTTTCATTAGTACATTTTAAAATGTAGGACTACTTTTATCAGTCAGATCGCATAGTTGACTCATTCTGAGCTTGTGGTTGATTTTTTTTTTAATCCTTTTTTTTTTTTCATAGCAGATAGGGTTTTCATCATTAGGTTTAGTAGGCAGATCAGTGGTTGTTGAATGACTGAATCAACAAAAGAAGGAATGAATGAAATGCTAGGAATGAATAAGTATGATTGAGGAAACGATCTAAAGTCATTGTTCACAGAAAGTTTTAAATAGTACTAACACTATATGACACAGATGCTTTAAACAAAGCTACTGATTGAGAATGGCAATAATGACTTCTTATACACGTTGTCCTCAACTTATGACATACTCAAGTTATGAACAACTGCACTTACGATTGTCCTTTCTTATTTTTTACATCTTACTGTTAGTAATATGTACTACATACAATGTTGCAGTGCATAATTTGCTAATGTTATCATTGCCATGTCAACCTCCAAAAATGAATAAAGACTGGATTTATAAAGACACTGATAATAAAAGGCAATAATAATGAAAATTAAAAAAAAAAAAAAACGAGGTATTCGATTTACATCAGAACTGACTTAACATGGAGTTATTGGAATGGAACCCCGTCTTAAGTCAAGGACTACCTGTACTTAAGTGGTATTTTATATCCCTCAAAGTATTTTTCTGTATATTACTATGTTAAAGAATCATAGATCTTCTAAATTTGGAGGAACTACAATTGTCATCAAATTTACTATCTGATAAATTTCTCCCAAAATCCTGATTAGAGCTTCCAGACTCAGTCTGCATAACCCCAGGGACAAGGAACTCATTAACCATGACTCAGTTCACTTTCTTATTGGATAGCTCAAACACTTTGAAAGTTTTGTTCTGCCACAGACAGAATTTTGTTCCCTTGTAGCACCCTCTTGTTGGTCCCCGCTAGTACAAAGCTGCAGCATTTTCTGTGGGATGGTCCTTTAGAAAGAAATGTGTCCTCAAAGGTCTGCTCTTCTTCCACTTCAAGCCAAACATCATTTCCTTTCATCTCTTTCTTAAACTATTTTGTCACCAAAAAAACAAAAGGGAATTTAAAAAAAAAAAAGAGTCACAAAGGAAGATAC
Source organism: Trichechus manatus latirostris (assembly GCF_000243295.1). Taxonomy (NCBI): domain Eukaryota; kingdom Metazoa; phylum Chordata; class Mammalia; order Sirenia; family Trichechidae; genus Trichechus; species Trichechus manatus. The sequence goes on along the minus strand of NW_004443952.1, from coordinate 4,207,493 downwards.
TGATCTTAAACAGTTTGTATCCAGTAACTTTGATGGACATCTTTAAGATAAGACATGCCATACTAAAATGGTATGATAGTTCTCACTGCTCAGAAAAGTAGGGAGAGAGGGGAGTATAGTTACATGACTAACCCTCTGAGCCACAAGTGATAGCTATTTTTGTTGAAAGAAATTGTGATCAATGCCAAAGTAAACTATATCTTGAAATGCCAGTGTAACAACAACAACTAAAAAAAAAAACCCCAAAACAAAAACCTAATGACAACAACAACATCTAAGTGCAAAGAATAAGTAAAAAGTTCTGATCACATTTGGTAGGATTTCTTTGCATTTAACCTCATGGTCATCTGAAGCAAGCAAGCTCTCCCCACTTTCTCAAAAGGGAAACTGAAGGGGCCTCTTCCCTTACTATTCACATTTGCATATCTAGTTCCCAAAATGAGCTGATGGTAGTGAAGGGCTTGTGATATCTTGTGCTGGTGATCAATACAAAGAGCATCTAGGAGCAGGATTCAAGCCCCGGTTCTCTTCTGACTCTCTGCACTGCAGCCAGGTCACTCAGCCTCCTCCAGTTTTATTTTCTCCTAGCTATAAATTGCTGGCATGAGCAACTCCTCTCTCCCTAACTGACACATTTCCAAGTTCTATCAAGTGTTTTGGGCACCCCGAGTGAATATCCCATAACTAACAGGCATGATGGACCCTCACTACAACTAACATTTTAATAATGGCTACTGCTTTTTCAGCACTTACTGAATGTCAGGTACCACACCATGCAGAATCGTGTCTAAGAGCACAGACTCTCAGTTTGGACACACAGGAGTTGGAATCCCAGCTTTAACACTTATTGGTGGTGAGAACTTGAACAAGTTGCAAAACTCCAAGAACTCCCAGGTTCTTCATCTGTAAATCAAGGACAATAATTATATCTAACTCACAGAGGTATTAGGAAAAAATTAAATGGAAGAATGCATGTAGAAAGTCCTCAGTAATGGCAGCCATTATATTCATTGTGGAGCCCTGGTGATGCAGTGGATAAGAGCTCAGGCTGCTAACCAAAAGGTCTGCAGTTCGAATCCACCAGCCACTCCTTGGAAACTCTATGGGGCAGTTCTACTCTGTCCTATAGGGTTGCTATGAGTT
>NW_004443952.1:4168358-4206250 GCF_000243295.1 Trichechus manatus latirostris | reverse complement strand
TATATATATATATATATATATATATATATATATATATATATATATGTATATATTCATTGTGCATGGCATTTGCATAAGTGACTTCATTTGCTACTTAGAACAATTCTAAGTGTTGGGAAATACTATCCAAGTTTTACAGATGATCAAGTTGATCTGGCCAAGGTCATAAAGCTAGGGATTGAGCCATTATCAATGTTGGAGTTGACTTCCAAGTCATAAACCCCCTTAATATATTTCATAGGTTCCATGAACGGGGGAGTCTAAGAATTCACTCATGAAATCTGAGAATTTAAGCCAGAACTAGCGCACAGAGAAGACAGTAGTGGTCTGCTGTGCAGTTTAAGTGCAGAGGCTCTGGGGTCAGCCCATACAGAGTGAAATATTAATTTTACCATTTAACCTTTAGGTAACCAAGGTCACACAGATAGCTATTTTTAAACATCTAAGTTTCCTCAGCTATGAAATGAACATAATAATAGAGTTCACCTTAAGATTGATTGTAAGGATTAAAAATGATAATGCATAAAAAAATCTGGAACAATGCCTGACATACAGTAAATATTCAATAAATGTTAGGTATTGTGATTGTCTAGAACAGCAAAATAGCATCAAAAATAAGACAAAACCCAATGTCTTCTTAGTCCTAGACTGGAGTCCTTTAAACATTGCTGCAATGGTAATATTAACTGTGCCTGGGTGGCACAAATGGTTAAACAGTGGGCTACTAACTGAAAAGTTAGTGGTTCAAGTCCACCCAAAGATTCCCAGTAAGAAAAGCCTAACAATCTACTTCAAAGAGATCATAGCAATTGGAAACTCTATGGAAGACAGTTTTGCTCTGACACATATAGAATCACCATGAATCAAAATCGACTTCACAGCAACTTCTCCTACTCCTGTCAACAAAACCCTAGGATTGGTATAATCACTTTTGTTTCACAGATGAGGAAAGTGAGGCTCAGAGAGGTAAAAGGACTTGGCCAGGGCAAGACTGTCAGGAAGCAGGAAGTAAGAGAGCCTGAATTCATAGCCAGATCCACTAAGTTCCAAACCTCTGTTCTCTTCTTTGCACCACACCACCTGTGCAACTAAGGAGGGCATGTGACTGCTCCGAGTAACTGAAGCTGAGATAGAGGACTAGAAAAGATGACCGTCCATTCTCTTTTTCTGGCCTGGGGTTCACTGAGTACCTCTTCATTGCATCGCTCTTTGGGATAGTAACAGATGATGCAACCTTCTGGGACAAAGCAGATGCTCATTTCTGGACTTAACAAGCCTAAAAAGCATGCTGGATCCCCTCTAGCGGGCATGGATTGTAGCAGGTTCTGGTGGCTGAGCAGAAGTTGGCTTCACTGCCTGGGCAGGCAGGGTATTTCTGCTGAGAAACGGGGAGAGGGTACCATTGATCTTGGCCGCTAGATTTATTTAAGATTTTACTGGATGATTTGGATCTTCTCACAAACCATCTCAGGATCTTCACCAAAGATGAAAACATGGGACAGTGGGCCGAGTCAGAACCGTGATGTCATGAGCAGCCATGTGGCATAAGGTTTTAGTCTTGGAAAAAGCCTTGTCTCAGAACTGCCTTTGTGTCAAGCCATGGAGACTTGGGCAACTCAGTTAAACTCACTGAGTCTCAGATTTCTCATCTGTGAAATGGTGAGACAGATCCCAGTCACCTTGATGCCATCTTGAATGACTGCTTGGGGGAAAAAAGACAAACACTCTTTTGTTCTTGCTGGATTGTCTGTGGGCAGAACAGTAAGTCCAGGTCTGAGCTGCAGAAATGCCTGGATTCCAGGCCAAGTCCACTGACTGGCCATGGGATCCTGGACAAGTCCAAGCCTATCTTTTGACCTCAGTTTATCCATTTATGAAATGAAAGGCTGTAATAAATAGTGCATATCAAACTTTTCAACTAAAACGCCCTTAATTATGAAAACTATTATGTGCCAAGCTCCTCCGATATGAGTGCTTGATGTACCTACAAGGTAAGTATTTGTATAATCCCCATTTTACAGTTGAAAAAAAAAGGCACAAACTCATTGCCACTGAGTCGATGCCCACTTCAGCAGGTGGGCAGGAATGGTCTGGAGTTGTGAACATCCAAACTTCTACTCACAGAGGCAAATCCTGAATTACAGACTTTCAGACATCTAGGTCTTAGTGAGTTCTTCTTCCCAAACCAAACTTACTGAGCAGAAAGGAAAGGTGAGTGTCTTAGGCTGGGTTCTCTCTAGAGAAGCAAAACCAGTGAAGCATATATATATATATATATATATATATATATATATATATATATATATATATATATATATATATATATATATACATAAAGAGATTTATCTAGGAAATGGCTCACATAGTTGTGGAGGCAGGCAAGTCCCAAATCTATGGGTCAGATATCAGGCTGGAGGCTTCTCCTGACTCATGTGTGATTACAGCGGCTGACGAACCCAAATCAGCAGGTCAGATGACAGGCTGCTGGCCCACAGGGCTGCAGAAGATGACAAATCAGGTCAGATGGCAGGCTGTTGGCTCACAGGGCTGCAGAAGCTGGCGAGTCAGTCAGTCAGTAGGCTGCTAGCTCACAGGGTTGCAGAAGCTTGTGAATCCCAGAATCAGGAGGTCAACCAGCAGGCTGCTGGATCAAGTCCCAAGAACCAGAGGTCAGATGATGACAAGCTGGATGCAGCATCCAGAGTGAGAGAGAGATTTGCCAGAGCATTTATATATATTGGATGCAGGCTACACCCTCAAGGAAACTCCCCTTACTTGAGCAAGGTGGTGACTTGAGTCAGGGTGTAATGTGAGTAAGGCTGTGACTTGAGTCAAGCCCTTTAGTAAGGGTGTGACTCAAGATACACCTCACACTAATTCTGTCTCATAAACACATAGATGTTTAGAATTTATAACACATAATTACATAATACCATAAAGTGTAGGAAAATTATATCAGATCACAAAATGGAGGACAATTACAATACTGGGTATCATGGCCTAGCCAAGTTGACACAAAACATTAACCGTCACAGTGAGGAAGGTCTATACTCCTTGGGGAGGCACTGTGATACAGTGAAGAAACACTGGGCCTGCAGGCAGAGAAAACCCATTCGAGACTCATTTATAATCAAGATAATACTACCTAGGTTACTGAGTTACAGAAAGGGATATATGTAAGTAAATGCTGTGCCCAGAACACAGAATATGTTTAATACACATTAGTCAAAATGGAGTCTAACTCTCAAACAATAAAAGAACAAGAGCAGCCACATGCCCCATGAAAAACTCAGTAAGTACCCTGAGATGGTACTTATAAACTTGCAACCTAAAAGTTAGCATGCAGGCACCCATTTGGCTGGGCGTGTGGCTGCATCATTCGCTAAATATATATATGAAAAAAGTCTATCACACTCATTCCATGAATAACACAAAGGCCTTGATTTGTTCCTCCACGTGATAAGCATGCGTTAGGTCCAAAATTAACGTTGCTGTCTGGCTGGGCTATGTGTGTGTTTTTCCAAAAAGAGAAAACTTCCAAGCTCTTACTCAGCCCTAATCAGAATGTCTAACGTAGGGTGTTACTTGCAGATGAACAAGAAGAACAGAGACCAAAACCAAAGGTCTGCTCCACTGTAGACTCTCAATAACTATGTGTTGACTGTTGAATGAAGGTATCAGTGAAGAGGTGAGGAGGTAGCCCCACCTTTCTGTGTGGCCTTATACTAGGTGCTTCACCTCTTTGAGCCATGTCTTCCTGATACATAAGCTGGGGATAACAGTTTCTACCCTCATATATCTGGCAGGGTTGTGCTGAAGGAGAAAATCAGGTAAGAGTGGCTTTGAGGAGTAAAAAGCATTAGGGGGTGTCAGGTGTTGTTATTATCAGATCTCTTCTCGAACCCATTAGACCCTGTACTTTTGCGTACTGAATTTGTTTTCTTCTATCTACCATGCTAAGAAATTAACCACAGCTTTTTAAAGAAACCATTTTAGACTACCACTCAAGTGATTACAGCCCTAGCAGCTCTCTCTGAGAAAGCTCTAGATTGGAGGCCAACAGAGGTGGAAGGCCATGTCACCTCTATGTCCACAACATCATCTCTAACATGGAGGTGACATGCCTAACATCATGCCTGCCTAGTGCCAGAACAATGGTATAATGCCCATAAAGGGGCCCAGCACAGTGCTTGACACCTGATAGATACTCAATAAATTCTTTCACTGAGAGAAAACAAAGGATAGAGGACACAGTTCAGGTTTTGTAGCCAGACTTGCTTGGGTTCAGATACCCAAGAGGGCTCTGTTTCTTACTAGTTATGTGACCTTGGCAAGCTCCTCTGATTCAGTATTCACAACTATATATTGAGCATAATGGAGGGGCTGCCATGTGCAATCCCACAACTACCCACAGCCCAGCTCCAAGGGCCACCACACAGTATATACACTGCAAGGGTTGTTGTGAAGGTTAAAGCAGCTAGTACATCAAGGGCACTCCGGAAAGGGCAGCCCCATTCCAATTGTGTTTGTGCAGTCATTCCTGGAAAGGCCAGTTATATTCTGAAACACTGAACCTCGGCCCCCAACAAGGCAGGCCAAGCACATGACAGATGTTAAACAGCAATTCCCAGAGATGTCGGCCAAAATGCCAAAGAGTTAGAGACCCTTTATTTTCTTCTCCAAAGCACAATTAGTTTGTCACAGCTGACAGATGATGGACGTGTCTGCATCAGTCCAAGTGACACCATGGAATCCATCTGACCCTCCTTTTATCACTCTAACCTCTCATACATGGCCAGCTCTTTCCCTCCATCTGCTGGCAATCCCCCACCACCCCCTCCGTCTCTCTGCCTTGCCCCCGACCCGGCCCCCTATCACATCCCCAATCACTCACCATCACGGAAATGTGAAGAATGTGCATCTGCTCCTCTACAATCTCCGAGGGCTCCTGAAGCGTGGGGGTGGTGGCCTGGGCCAGCTGCCCAGAGCTGCTCATGGAGACGTGGAAGTACAAGGTGCCATTCTCCAGCCACTGCTGTCTCCAGTGTACCAGCGAGATGTCCGCCGCTGTGCCAGACATCTCTGCAAAACAAGACCCAAGGTGCCAGTGAGCTGCATGCCTGGCCTTGGTACTTGAGGGAGAGAAGGAGCCATGGGTATTCAGGGACTCAGAAGGCACTTACTTTGAGCCAGATACCTTTCCTTACATCACGTCTATAAGCCAGGGATCATCACTTCTATTTTATAGATGGGTCAACTGTGGCCAAGATGTGTCCTCAAGTAACGGAGCTAGTAAGTAGCAGAGCAGGACTTAAACCCAGGCCTGTCTGATGTCAAAGTTGATGCCCTTTTTATAACACCATGCATAATACGGTAATTCATTATTGTCAAACAGTGGAATCAAACTAAGCAAGTGGGTGAAAGCACTTAACATTCTTCTGCGGCCATGGAACTAGAAGAAGGCAAGGGAGGAAATCTGTGAGAGGAATGCAAGTTCAGGGTGCAAATTCCTTAGAAGCTGAGATGGACGTATTCATGGCAAAACTGCAGAACCTCAGAGCTGCGAAGGCTCAAGAGAGCATTGGGCCCAACAGACATGTCTCAAGGTCACCTTGCATGGGAAGGGAGCTCGGCAAGGGTTCTTCTGGGTCTCTCTTCTGCTTCAGTCAGAGTAGCTCCATTTTTTGTAGCTTATATACTACACTCCCAAGCAAAAGAATTTTGGCAAAAAGGTTTCTGTGGCTTCAAAATATTTGAAAAATCATTGGCATACCCTAATATTCTTATATAATGAATGGAAAGTTGGGAATTTCTAGTAAATTGTTAAGTTGGGTCTCCTGATGTGAGGTTTCTAACTTTTGTCCCTATTCAGCTTTTCCCTCTGTAGATACTTTTAAAAATAATTATCATTTCAATAGTATTACCATGCAACATTATGACTCCAGTATAGTTCATTATTAGGTAAGAAGGGTGATAGCATAAGGCACCAAAAGTGTCATTGCACTGGGATCATATACATATTTCCCAGTGCCCTCTACTAAAGAGATCATGTTCCCGGAAACGTCCTAGGAAGACAAGGACTACTCAGTGCCTCTCATGAATAAATGAAAGGATGGTGGGGTTCTTGGTGAATTACTCAGTCTACACTCAAGTAAATTACTACAGGAGACAGGGCCAATTAATCAGTAGACAAGTATTGTAAATAGTGCCTAAGACTTGAAACTTTGAACCCCACTCCTAAGACATGGAGTTGTCCTGGAGACAGTATTCCTACAGCCCCAAAAGACCTCATAGCCATGCACACACAAACTTGAGGAGGATTGATGGACAAGCCGAGTTAGAAATGTTCCTTATTCAATCAGTTCTCCCCATGCCTCACTGCAGTCCCATCATATCTGGTGACAATGAATAAAAGAAGTCAGGCTTTGGAGTGATGAGAAGATGATGTTTGCTCATCAAACTCTACTAATTATTCTTGTATCATCCACTCCAAATAGACTCTTAACTCCTTGAGGTTCGCGACTGAAAGTCCTTAGGCTGGCATTTAATAAGTGCTAAAGAAGCTAGCTATATATATTTATTATCATTATTATTATTAATAATAACTGGATCTAATTCACTGCCAGATGCTCTGAAAAAAACCTTGAGACATCCTTGACTGCTCACTCTCTCTCTCATTCCTCATTCAAACCATCAGCAACTCCTTCCAAATTGATCCAAAATTCAACCCTTCTCGGCACCTCTACTGCAACCACCTGGACTTCTCTTGCCTGCATGTAACTCTTGACTTAGCTCTCTTCTTCCACCCTTGCACCTTTTGTCTATTCTCCACCCAGAAGCCAGAGGAACCTTGCCAAAGCTTAAGTCAGCTCATGTCACTCCTCTGCTCAAAACCCTCCAATGGCTTCCTACCTCATTCCAAGTAAAGACAAAGGGGCTGGAACAAAGGAAGTGACTGATCCAAGTGAAAACATTCCTGGACTTCCCTTGCTGCACCAATAGTTGAGGAGGGTTGAAGATAATCACAGAAGTTCATCAGCACTCAGAACATAGGCCCCAAAGAGCCCTGCCAACTCATTACTATGCCTAGGGAGAGGGAACTGGCTGGGTGCCCTATTGAAAAGCAGGGCTCTCCCAAGCACCTTCTTTCCTTCCAGGACTGGGGTAATCTGCTCCCTCACATCATCCTACCTCCCAGCCTCAGCACTGAAGCCTTGGCAGTAGCTGCTCTGGCAAGCAGCCAGCTGGGCCAAGGCAAGGTGAAGACATTATGGTAAATGGCCTTTCTCAGCACCTCATTCCTTTTTCTCTCAGTGCATGAAGCCCAGAACCAGAGACCCAGGGAACCCAGGACTGAGAGCTGCCTCTGGAAATAGTTGTCTCTAACTCAGCAGCAGGTGTCTCAGGGTGGTACAAACTGTTAACGTGCTTGTCTGCTAACAGAAAGACTGGAGGTTCAAGCCTACCCAGAGGCACCTTGGACATCTATCTACTTATGAAAAATCAGCCACTGAAAACCCTACAGAGCACAGTTCTACTCTAACACACATGGGGTTGCTATGAGTTGGAATCGACTTGATGGCAATTGATTTAGGAGTCTCTGGGTGGTGTAAGGGAGCTCTGGTGGCACAATGGTTAAAGCACTTGAATGCTAACCAAAAGGTCAGCAGTTCGAACCCACCAGCCAGAAAGATGTGGCAGTCTGCTTCCGTAAAGATTTACAGCCTTGTAAAACCTATGGGGTAGTTCTACTCTGTCCTATAGGGTTGCCATGAGTCAAAATCGACTATGGCAGTGGTGTCTTTGGTGGGGTTTGGGTGGTGTAAATGATTAACAAGCTCAACCTCTAACCAAAAGGATAGAGGCCCGAGTGTACCCAGAGGTGCCTCGGAATAAAGGCCCGACAAACTACTTCCAAAAACCAGCCATTGAAAACCTTAGAGAGCACAGTTCAACTCTGACACACATGGGGCCACCATGAGTCAGAACTGACTCAACAGCATCTGGTTTACGAGTTCCCAGGTGGTGCAAACAGTTAAAATGCTTGGCTGCTAACCAGAAAGTTGAAGGTGCGAGTCCATCCAGAGGTGCTTCAGAAGAAAGGCGATCTAATTCTGACAAATCAGCCACTGAAAACCATATGGAACACAGTTCAACTCTGACATACATAGGTCACCATGAATTGGAGTCAATTCAACGGCAACTGGTTTTAATTTAGGAGCTCAAGAAGGAGGGCCCATGTGCTGCTGCCTGGCTAGGCACTTAATGCGCTGAGATATGCTGGAATAGCACCAGGAGAAAGCCCCAAGGCAGGCCACGTTCTGGGTGACACAGCCTGGCACAAACAGAGGCAGAGTAAGCTGAGGGAGACTTGTGGAAATTTGGCTCCTTACTCCTGGGGCTCTCCTCAGGTTGTGCCTGAAATGCTACCATTAAAGAGGCTCCTGCTTCCTAATTCCAGATTAGAAAACAGAGAGTCATCAAGAGTTAGTGACTTGCCAAGGTTAATAGTGAATTTGTACACAGCTGGACCCAGTGGATTACCAGTACATGCAATTTCTACTATGCCAGTTGCTCTTAAACGTCTCCTTTTCCTGGACTAAATCAGCCCATGAACCAAAACTAGATTGAGCTCTTTATTTGCTACAGCGATGAGTGCACGGTCAGCAGACAGTAAACGTTAAATGATAATAACAGTGTGTGAAACACAGCAAATATTGAGTCACAGAAAATAGTTGTGGACTTACTCTATTACAAAGAAAGGAAACTGTTGTTGGGGTAGGGGAGGGCACAAGAATCTCAAAAAGAAAACCATTTTAGTGAAAGCAAGCAGCTTTTATCACTCATTCATTCATTCATTTATTTGTTTAGTTGCTTATTTATTCACTCAACACACACTACTGAGGACCTACTTGATTCCGGGCATTATTTAGGAGCTCAGAAAAAGGAGTGAAATGAGACACTGCCTTGCCTCCAGGAAGCTCACATCCTTTAGTAGCAGCAATTCTATCATCTGTGCCATCACTCACACATGTGGACACCCTCCATTCTCTTGGCCATGAGACTGCAGTATCTGGCCTATCTTCTAGCATGGCTCTTTCCCCATGTGCTCCAAACCCACAGGACTTACAACTGTTCATCAGATAGGTCCAGCTCCCTCTCATCTCAGAGCATAAGTACTTTCTTTCCAGTTTGCCTGGAACTCTCCTCCCAGAGCTACAGGATGGAGTCTCCTTGGTGTTTGTCTCAGTCCAAATGACACCTGCTCACAGAAGACTTGCCTGGCCACTCTAGCTAAAACACTCTTCTCAACACACACGTCCACTCTCTATTATATTCCTTTTACAAAAACATTCTATAGCATATATCACTATTAGAAATTTACCTCATGTGTTTCCTTGGACAAGTATTTATTGTCTGTCTCTCCAGGAGAGCAGGGACCTTGTGTGCCTTATTCCCTGCCCTATCTCAAGTACTTTGAAAAGTGCTGGGCACATAAATGCTCAATAAATAATTCTTGAGTTGCTGAGTATGAATACACACACACACACTTATCCATAATAAGATGGTAGAGGTATTAAAGAATAGAATGTGGAGAATTAAAGAAAGGGTTACTGGGAACTCAAGGTGGGAGAGGACCCTGCTAGCTTGGAGACTGTATTAGTTTCCTAGAGTTGTGTAACAAAGTACCACAAAATTGGTGGATTAAAACAACAGAAATTTATTCTCTCGTAGCTGTGGAGGCTAGAAGTCCAAAATCAAGATGTGAGCAGGGCCATGCTCTCTCTGAAGACGCTAGGGGAAGATCCTTCTTCATCTCTTCCCAGCTTCTGGTGGTCCTGGCGACCCTTGGCATTCCTTGGTTTGTAGATGCATCACTCCAATCTCTGCCTCTGTCTTCACATGACCATCTTCTCTCTGTATCTCTCTATTTTTATAAGGATACCAGTCATACTGGATTAGGACTCAGTCTACTCTGATATGACCTCTTGTCAACTTAACTGATTAACATCTTCAAAGACCCTATTTCCAAGCAATGTCACATTCACAGATACCTGGGGTTAGGACTTTAACATATTTTGGGGGGAGTACAATTCAAGGAGCAGAATTAAACCCATAGTAGAGACCAATACCTACTCCAAAAAGGTGGAAAAAGGTGGTGGCATGAGCACCGCAGAGGATGGGCATATGTTGACTGTTGGAGGACAGAAAGAGGCTTAAGCATTGGCAAGAGAGTGGGTATCTCAGGCAGTGAAGCCTCGTGTGCATGTCAGAGTGTGGCAGAATGTCAGGTCAGATATGTCGTTTAGATGCAGAGTGAAGGGTTTTGAAAGCCGGGTGATAAAGTGCGTATTTTATTTGGCATATGGTAGAGAAGCAGAAGAGTACACTTGATCAGAAAGCCAGTCCTGTGTCCATTAAAAACAGGTCAAAGAAATAGTAGCATGACCAAGGCCAGCTCTTGAAATTCCCCGCTGACTGATTTTCCAATTGCATTTTCCCTTTTCTCTCCCCTAGTCCTTCCACATAAACATTTCATTGAAGTCTTCAAGTCATATTACAATCAAACTTAAAGCAAAAGGGGGACTAAATGCATTTGGTCGGGAACCAAGACGATTCCCATAAAGGCAGATTATGCTGACATGATGAATATAAAATGAAACAGCAGATATTAAAGTGGGAGAATTGGTACCATGCCTTCTGGCCGTAGGCTGACTCCAGCCTGCTTCCCTCCCACCCCGAATGGCTCAGTTTTATCTTGCAATCATAAAGAAACAGAGGGATTGCCTTTTCACCTTCCATTTTTCTTCCCCCATGGGCTGCAACTCGTGAAATATTCAACAGGCTCAAATCCCCTCAACCACCCTGCTAATGCCAAGTGAGAGGATCAAGCTTCATCAGTGATTCTGGGTAGACTGCCATTCTGCCTCAGCAGCCACTGACGCTTTTCAGCCTCCTGGAAAAGAAATAAGAAAATCCCGAAGGCGTACTGTGCTTTTAATTGGCTTGTTCTTCCTAATCTATGGCACTCATTGTATTTTTATTTAATTCCTGAAGGTCATTATGAAAATAAGCAGCTCATCTGATCACCTGCCATCTTGGTAACATCTCCCAAGTGGCTAACTAACCCGCCTTCTGATTCCACAGCACCAGCTGACCCTCCAGGAGATTATTTGCAGAAGGCCAGAGAGAACTCGGGATGAGTTTACTGATGGTTTGGGCCTCACTGGGGCAAAGCAGACATTATGTACAATGAGTTCACCACCTAGGCAGAAAGAGTCATGAAAGGTAGTGATGTTGATTTCAAGCACCTTTGCCATTAGTTGTTCCAGCACTCATGGGCAGTCAACTCTATGCAGCAGCAACTTGCTCTAGCCTCCAGTCATCCTGAGTGGGCCTGTGAGGTATATTTCAAATACACCCCCCTCATTTTCATCTCTACTGTGGTTGCCTTAATTCAAACCTTTGTCTCTTCGGTTAGGGACTAATGCAAATGGCTCAGTATCACTCAAGTCCCCTTGGGAAAGAGATGGCACATTCAGCAGTCATTGAGAAGTGTTAAATGAAGGAACCATTTACAAAGATTCGGGCAGGGTTAAGGCAAATCACAAAGGGATAGTGAAACACCCCAGGACTGTCAACAGCAGGCAGCTGTCACCACCCTAGGCCTGAAGGAATACAGAGAGGAGTGATTAAATCCAGAAAGAGCCATAGGCAGAGGAAAGGGCTGCCAGACAGGAGCTATGGCCTTCAATAGATTACCTAGTCACTGTCAACACATGGCCCAGCATGGAGGGTCTCAGGAGAATAAAAGTCCCAACCTCACTCTGTCCACCCTCCGATCTTTTGCAGGTCCTTAGGACTGGCCAACCCTAACCAAACACCCATGGGTGCCCGAGCGAAATGAATCACACAGGCCAGACTTCCAGGGCACAGAGCAGGGTGGAAAAAGGTGGAGACTCAACCTCTGGGACATAAAGAGACTGTCCAACAGGCCCCTAACTGGAATCCCCACTTCCAGGCTTTCTTTCCCCCAGCCACTTTTCAAATGGCTACCAGGGTGGTATTTCTAACTTGTGAATCTGACCATGCTCCTCCCTTGCTCAAAGCCTTTCAGTGGCTCCTAATTCCCACCCAAGGGTAAAACATGACTTCAGAAGCCAGGCACACAAGGTCCTTTGTGACCTGGCACGACTTTTCTCTCCGGTCTTACCTTTTCACTGCTTTCCTTGTACCTATATCTTAAATCTGATCCAATATTTATGTTTCCCCCAATATACTATGCTATTTCCTAATTAAAAGACTTCAGGGATGCTTTTCCTCAGCCTGGAATAGCACTCTCCAGCCTACCCCATCCCCTGCTCTGGAAGCATCCCTGATCCCTGTATCAGCTAGGCACTCATCTATGCTTCCACAGGAGGAAATAATGCATGCTGCATAAGATCACAGGCTCTGGAGACCAATATCTTGAATGTGAATTCTACTTCCATTGCGTTTATGTTGTATGTCTTTGGACAAGTTACTTAGCTTCTCTGTGCCTCAGTTTCCGCATGTACTAAATGAAGATAATAATAATAGCACCTGCCCCATAAATTTGTTTTGAGAATAAAATGAGATAGCAAAAACAAATTAGCTTTCAGCATGGTCTTAATCCTTAGTAAGCACTCTGCAGTTACATTTCTTTTATATTACTTCATATACATTGTTTTACTGGTCTGATCCTTATCTACGTTAAAATGATCTGTTTCTACAGCTGACTTTTCTCACTGGACCCTACTGCAGGGACAATCAGAGCCACTTGTGTACACTAGTGCCTGACACATGGCAGAACATAGAGAAGGGGCTTTGTAAGTGTCTAATGAGTTGAACCGAGCTTTCCCTATATCTGAGTTCAGATGGGCATCCCCAGAGGACTGAGAGAAGAGATGGCAAGTCAGGGTCTCACTGCTGGCTTGATCCCCATATACCAACTCCACAGAAATTTATCTAACATCTGGCCCAAGATTAGGCACCTTGAAGAATGCAAATGAAAAGAAAGACAGTGTTTTAACTTCGAGGAGCTTGCATTCTCTACAAGAGAGAAGGTTTTCATATAGAAAATAAAACACTATAGTTCTGTTTAGATATAAGTATGTGTTTATATAGCTGGAAAGAAGCACATTGGAATATCAAGAATGGTACTCTTTAAATGGTGAGAACAGGTGATTTTAATCATGTTCTGATTCATTTTTCTCTGAATTTTCTACACTGAATATTTGTTACTTCTGTAGTAGATGTGAACACATGCTCACTTTAAAGATTCATTTATTTAACCAACATTTCCTGAGAACTGGCACTGGGGGACTCTGTCCTCAGGAACTCAGTCCAAGGGGCTGAGAAAAGGCATACTATAAACAGCTATAAAGCAAAGTAGGAAGCTTGGAGGAAGGGAGATGCCTCTTAGCTGATGGAGAAAGTCATCACAGAGGAGTCTTAAACGATGGGCAAGATTTCAATAAGTGGCCATGTGGACAGAGAACACTTCAGACAAGAATGGCACAAGCAAAGGCAACAATGCAGGAGAGCTGCAAACGTGCAGTGCAGTGAGAGGGCTGGCAGGAGCAAACACAGAAAAGAGAGAAAGACTGGTATAACAAGTTTGGAGGGAGGAAAGTAAAAAGGGGGGCCACCACCTCTTACTCATGGACTATCATCTAGCAGAATGATATGAAGTGCAAGGTCTCACTTGAGGCTCTTTCACATAATCAGACCAAGGCCTGGTTCAAAGGCTCAAAAGCCTGCCACATGCCATAAATTAAAATGATAAGATGGGTAGGTGGATGGATGGCTGGATGGATGGGTGGGTGGATGGATGGATGGAGGGATGGGTGGGTGGATGGATGGTTGGATGGGTGGGTGGGTGGATGGATGCATGGATGGATGGATGCATGGATACGTGGATGCATGGATACATGGATGCATGGATACATGGATGCATGGATGGATGGATGAACAGATAAACGAACAACAAATGGATGGATGGATATAGTCCAGTCTTTGTGAGCTAATCAATAATCAGACAGCCTGAGTCAGTAGAAAGAACACTGGGTTTGGAGTCTAGAGGCTTAGATGTGAGTGATTCTGCACCAACTAGCTGGTTTATCTGAGGACAAGTCACAGAGCCTCTACAATTTTCTCCCTTTATTTATAAAATGGGGGTCATGATCTGTCCTACTTATATCACATCTAATGTTGAATTGATAGAAAATGAGGCCATAGATAGAAATATGCTTGACAATCTGCAAAGTCCTGCAGTTAGTTTTAAAACTAAGCATAATCATTATCCTCATCATTCAACAATATACTTCCCATAAATATTTATTGACTATCTAAAATGTGTCAGCCACTATTATGGATCCTGGGGCCAGATTGGAGGAAAAGATAAATGTGGATGCTTCCCTCACAGAACTTCCAATCTTGTCTGGATTTTTCTCATTTTCCATGAAGTAGCAGCAGCAGCAGCAGCACTCACTTTGCTTCAGTTACTTCATTCATTCATCCATTTAATCATTCATTCATTCATAGCAGAAGACTGTGTCTGTCTCCAGTTCACTGACATATCCTCAGTGCTTGGCATACAGTAGGGTCTCAATAAGTATTTGTTGAATAAATGCATCACTCAAGGGACACTTCCTGAGTTCCCTGACTTCAAGAAAATCACAATCTAAGTAGGCAGAATAAGGACAATCAATAAAGATGACACCCATGTGGCACTGGCCACAAAAGGGGATGTACATGGTGCTATGGGAATACGTGTCAGAAGTCAGTGAATGTTCCTCATTTATCAGGGGTTTGGACAAGGCAAGAGGCAGAGTCTATAATCTGGCCCTTTCACAATTCTAAGAGATCCTATTGTCTTAGTCAGCTAGTGTTGCTATAACAGAAACACAAGTGGATGGCTTTAACAAAGAGAAATTTATTCTCTCACAGTCTAGGAGGCTAGAAGTCCAAATTCAGGGTGCCAGCTCCAGGGGAAGGCTTTCTCTCTCTGCCAGCTCTGGGGGAAGGTCCTTGTCATCAATCTTCAGGGACCCCAGGTCCAAAGGATGCATTCTGCTCCTGGCCCTACTTTCTTGGTGGCATGAGATCCTTCTGTTTGCTTGCTTCTCTCTTTTATCTCAAAAAAGATTGATTTAAGACACAACCTAATCTTGTAGATTGAGTCCCGCCTCATTAACATAACTGCTGCTAATCCCACCTCATTAACATCACAGAAGTAGAATTTACAAGATGTGAAAATCACATCAGATCACAAAATAGTGGACAATCACACAATACTGGGAATCACAGCCTAGCCAAGCTGACACACATTTTTGTGGGACACAATTAAATCCATAGCACTAATGTTAGGCCAGAAATGCCTTTAGGACAACGCCACTGTTCTGCTGGGTTTGGGAGACCCCCTGGGGGATAGAAGGTTGTGGGATGGTGGGGCGGGGTGGGGGGGTTGCAACCCAGCCAAAGCCCTGTGGCAGGAGCAGGGCAACTTGGAGTATTGCAGACCCATCCCCTCCTCCACCTCCCGCAGCTGTCAGCTCTCATTCTCTGCCTCTGCCTCCAAGCTGCCCATTTCCACCTCCTTCGGGAACTGCGTCTCTAACACAAAACTGCTTTCCCAAGCCACTTGGTGAAGATAAATAATACAGCTATAGCCAGTTAAATAAGGGAGGCGAAGAGAAGAATTAAGAGATATTGTCAAGGGAGAAAAGTATATCTTTTCAGATTAGATTTGAAAATAGATGGGGGTTGACGGAATTGATTCTCATTACTCCTAGTTATTCTCTCCTGAACTACCTCCCTCCCTCCTTGCTGCTTTTTTTTTTTTTTCCGCTTAGTCTTTCTTTGTCATTTAGCATTGCTGTATCCCCTTGGTCTCTCTGTGTGTTTGCTGTTTTAGCTTGTTTTTTTAAATCCATCCCAACAGTGAGTTTCCACCAGGGCTTTGAACTGGTTCGTTCTGGTTGCATTTCCACTCTAGGTATACTGAATCAGAACCTACATTTTTACAAGATCCCCAAGTGATTCTTATATATAGGAAATTTTGAGAACCACTGCTCTACTAGTGGTTCTCAGAACTGATCGCTAACCAGCAGCATTAGCAACACCTTGGAACTTGTTGGAAATGCAAATTCTCAGCATGGGTTCAAACTGGACCAAACTGGTTAGAAGCCTTGGTTTCCCCACCACCACTACCATCCCCCTCCCCCACAGCCCCACCTCATGGAACTGTAAACTGATGTAAAAATAGGATACTCAGAAAAATGGGGATAAGAAGTAACATTTACTTACACCCACATATGTGCCAGGCTAGGGGCTTTAAATCATTGTCTTGTTTACCCATCATGGGAAACCCAAATGGGTAAAGTAGTATCATGGATTGAATTGTGTCCCCCCAAAATATCTGTCAACTTGGCTGGGCCATGATTCCGAGTATTGTATGATTGTCTACCATTTTATCATCTGATGTGATTTCCCTATGTGTTGTAAATTCTATCACTAAGACGTAATAAGATGGATGAGCTGCACTTATACTGATGAGATCTACAAGGTTAGATAGTGTCTTAAGCCAATCTCTTTTGAGATACAAAAGACAGAAGTGAGCAGAGACACAGGGGGACCTCATACCACCAAGAAAGCAGTGCTGGGAGCAAAGAGTGTCCTTTGGACCCGAGGTTCCTGTGCAGAGAAGCTCCTGGTCTCGGGGGAAGACTGATGACGATGAGGACCTTCCTCCAGAGCTGACAGAGAGAGAAAGCCTTCTCCTGGAGCTGACACCTTGATTTTGGACTTCTAGCCTCCTACACTGTGAGAAAATAAATTTCTCTTTGTTAAAGCCATCCACTTGTGGTATTTCCGTTATAGCAGCACTAGATGACTAAGACAGGTAGATAGTATACCGTTTACAGCTGAGATATCCATAACATACAAGGTGACAAACAGTTAAGCACTTGAATGCTAACTAAAAGGTTGGAGGTTTGAGTCCACCCAGAGACGCTTCAGAAGCAAATCCTGGTGATCCACATCCAAAAGGTCATAGTCATTGAAAATCCAATGGTGCACAGCTCTACTTTGACACACACGGGATTGCCATAAGTCACAATCGACTCGACGGCAACTAGAAAAAGTGACTAGACCTTCCCAAGATCTTCCAGCTAGTAAGTGGCAGAGCAATTCAAACCTAGTCTCCTGATTCCAAATCCAGGGCTCCCATCACTGTGCTAACTGGGCTGAGAAAAGGATTGACATATTTGAGTAGAAAGATAGAGGGGTCAAGTCCACACAAGGGAGTATGATTAAGTACCAGGATAGGCATCCTCTTGGGTCAGTCAGATACTGTGTCTACACATTTCATCATGATTAACTCATGTGCTAGAGTTAAGCGTTGCCCTTCTGTTTTTCAGATGCAAATATCTCCCGGGAGAGAGGCAAATGAAGTGTTCCTTACAGTGAAAGAAACTGGGTGACCGGTAACAGGTAAAGTCACCTCTCTGAGCCTCACTTGCCTCATACAGAAAATGGGAATCATGAAACCAAGCTCTCATGATTGTTGTGAAGATTAAGGGAGATAAAGTGAAGAAGTCTAGCACAGCACTTAGCATGTGGATTCCCTGTCAGTTGCTGTCTTCTCTTCACTCTTGAGAGCAATGGGGCTAGGTGGGCAGAAGAGGGAGTACAGTACTGAGTATAAAGAAAAAGGAGGCAGAGGTCACAGATGAAACTTCCTAGACTTGCACTTCACTTGGAAATAGTTTCTGAGACCCTCTCACCTGGTCCGCAGTGCTCCTTCCCTTTCAAGCCATTCCTTTTTAAGTCACGACTCAGAATCATGGAAAACTACAGCAGAACAAGAACATAGAGGAATAAGTGATCTAATCCACCCATTTTGTTGATGAGAACAATGAGAACCAGAGAGGGATAGCAACTTGCCTTAAGTAACACAAACTCATAACCAGTGCTCTTCCGGTCTCACTGTTAGAAACAAGGATTCACAGAGGGGCTAGGGCAGAGGTGAGAGGGGAACCCCTCTGGCTCCTAAAAGTGATTTAGCCACATGGGATGAGAATTCCCCCCTAACACCAGTTCTCCCACAGCCTGTCCTGAAGATGCTACCAAGAAGGCCCCTGATGTCGATGTTGCTGAGTCTGACTTGTCAGTGTCACTGAGTCTGACTTGTCATTCCTCATCCCCCTCGCCCTAACCCAGGGAACTCAGCATATGAGAGCCATATGCATGGATTCAGATCTGATAGGTAACAAAATATGATGAGTCAGGAGAGCATGGCACCATGCGGTGTGGTGGGTGAGGGAGGAAAAATGAAACCTGTGAAACCCAGCAACAGAACAGAGACTAAGGGAGTGAACATACCTGACACCAACCTAACCAGCTATTTGCAGAAAGGTGGGAGAGGCCAGATTTGGAGGAACACCTTTGCATGATGAATTCGTCCCAGTGTCTGAAATTGCACTTAACCCATTGCCCATGTATTCTGTGCCATAGTCTGCTGGCCCCACGCAGCATTCCCGTCTGTGAGTCTTTGTTCATCCTGTGCCTCCTTCCTGGAATACCCTCATCTCTTTGCACACATGGACACCACCCACCTTCAAAACCAGGTTGAAGGGACCTTCTCTGAGCTCTAACCTCCTCTGGCAAGTTTCTATTCCCTTCTCTGGTTCACTAGCCTCATTCATACACGAGTCTCATTTTCTTGCCTAGGTCATGAGATTCTTCCGGGCAAGGAATTACTGTTATCTCCTCTCTCTCCCCCTTGGTAGCTCAGCTTTTATCTCCACTGCAAGTGACTGATAAACATGGGTTGATCAAAAGATTAAAATAGAAACCCAATAAAAGACGAGAGCATGGTGAGACTCCCTCTTCCAGTTCTACAGATGGGGATACTGAGGTTGGGAAAGATACTTGGAGAGACTGAGACCCAGAAGTGAAGTAGCAGGAGGTTCCACCTGCCTTCACCTCCACCCTACTTCACAGCCCCCTGAAGCATTTATCAAAACAGTACCAACCTGGCTCAAATGGCATTTGATAGGGTCATACCACAGCAAATAAGCACTCGTGCCCTGACGCTCCAGTTTTGTCATTCTCTCCCTGTTCTCTTGCCTTTATACTCATAACGCCATGCTCTTGTTCAGTGCTCTCTATACCACTCTTGTTCGCCTAATCCTTTATCTTCAGAACTCAAGTGTGAGTGGACTATACAGCCACCAACTCTTCTCATTCTCACATCCATGCCCTTGTAATATGACATTGCAGATCCCCTATGAAGGGGTGAGTCTATTTCCCCTCCTCCGACTTGTTTTGGTCAATGGGTCAATACCAAAAGTGACACAAGCAGAGACTTGAAAAGTGCTCATAGACTGGGGCTTGCCTTCTCTTGCTGCTCTTGGAAACCCTGCAAGTGGCATGTGAAGAAGCTAGGGCTAAGCTGGTAGAGATGGGAGAAAACATAGCCAACCGCCCATGTTGCCCAGCCAAACTGCTCACCACCACATGTGAGTGAGGCCATACTGGATCCTCCAGCTGCTACTACCTAACCTGTCAGCTGACTGCAGATGCATGGAAGAGCCCGGCAGAGAGCAGCCAAGACCAGCGTAAGACCTGCCCACTGAGCTCCACCCAAATTACCTACACACAGGATTGTGAGCTAAATCAGTGCTTTAAACCACAAAGTTCTGGAGTGGTTTGTTATGCAAGAATAACTAACTAGGAGAACAACCTAGATGTCATCTCCTTTGTGAAGCCTCCCTACCCACAAGGCTGGGCTGGAGCTCCTTTACTGGGCTTCCTTTCATTACTCTGCTTATCACACTATATTGTAATCATGGCCGCAGTTCTTTCACACCTCGCCAATCCTCTGCTTTCCAAGTCCGTGAGCTTCCTGAAATTAATGTTCTAGTCTCCCTTGCTGCCTTCTATCTTCCCTACACCCAGCTTAGAGTCAGCACTCAGCAGGCATGTGTAGAACACAACAAACAGTACCAAAAATGTCCCTTAGGCAGAACCTACCATATTTCTCTCAGTACCTCCTCCTCCTAATCAGTCTCCGCAGCACTGATTTGAAGGAGTGAGTGGATATTGATTGGCTCAAACTGCACTGCTTCAGAGCATAATCTACCTCTATATTCCTTAAGTAAGCTCCGTGCCTGTTCGGTGTGTTCACAGGGGCCTTGATTATAATTCAGCCTCTACTCCATTACCCTTATTTATTACTCAGAGCTGGAGCACAGAGCCCCAGGCATCAGTGGAATGATTACAGGACCCTTTTGACTTGCAATTCCACACTATTCAGTCCAATTTAGACTGGCCACAGATGGTGCCCTACGGCAGGGAAGGGACCATTAGAGTACGCCAGGCTGGGGGCAGGGAGCAGGCAAAAGACCCTCTTGGTTTTCTCTCTGACTCTTAGGATGATGAAGAAAAGGATCAGGTTGTCCTAATGCCTCTCCTGACCAAAACAGTGAGCACTTGAATGATGGCAAATCACACCCCTCTCCAACAGGGCCAGTCATGACCATTGCTGGAGTGTCTTTTTATTTGGTTTAAATGTCAGCATCCTCTGTCCAGGTGACGTGACTGAATGTTGTTCTCATATTGCCAGGCTGGCAGACAGGAAAGTCAAATTCCACTCTTGTCTCTGTTCTGTGACCCTAGGAAAGTCCCTTTGCGTCTCTAGGCCTCAGTCTTCTCATCTGTCAAATGGGGAGACTGCTTCTTCTTGTGACTCCTTCACTAATCATTGGAAAAAGTAAAGAGAAAATTTATGGAGAAGGTACTGGAAGGCACTTGGAATCAAGCATTCTACCGGCAAAAACCATTGTTATGGTTAAGATTAACCAACCTGATGGAAGATTCTGGCAAACTGAAACCAAGTGGCTGAAACAGAAAAGGCTGAAACTCCTTCCCATTTTTTAATACCTTGCCTGCCATACCACACAGGGTCAGAGTGTGGTCTCTGAAATCACACAGCCTGGTTCCCATCCCTGCCACTATATTTATTAGCTGAGTAATCTCGCAAAGTTACTTAACTTCTCAAGGTCTTACTTTCCTCATACAAACTGGGGATGATAATGTTGTAATAATCACTGGAGTGTGAGTGCCAGGAAGGCAGGGACGGGGCTGTCTTATTCTTAGCTATATGCCGGTGCCTAGAAAAGTGCCTGGTATAATGTAGCCACTTACTCTAAAAATAATAGAAAGACCAACATTTATTAAGTGCCTTCTGCATGCAAGACTCTATTCCCAGGTGTTTGTGCGTATTATTTCATCTTCCCAAAATCTCTTACTTACGGATAATACTAAATCAATGTGTACCTGCTCACCACCACATGTGTGTGAGGCCATCCTGGATTATCCCACTACTAGCTAACCTGTCAGGTGACCACAGACACATGGGAGGGCCCAGCAGTGATCAGCCAAGACCAGCATAAGCATTGTTGAGATAACATACCATCACAAGGTTAGGTATCAGTACATGCTCAGTAAATGTTTGTAGCAGTGAATGCTGCCGCTACTATCTGCTCTTCTGTGCTACACAAATAGCTTTTCCTCGGGTTGATATGAACATTTGGGATCCCTCACTCGGAAGCAACAAGGCCTGTCTTTGATTGTAAATTCCTAGGAAACAGGAGTCACATCTGCTGAATGTCTTCTTCACGGCACTGGGATTACAACCAGAATATTGTCAGAGTATCAGACTAGGAATCACGATCTCTGAATTACTACACCTCCCCTGCCCGTACCCCACCTTTCTGTCTCCGTTTCCAGAACCACAGAAACTCTAAATTTAGATTGAGTCAACTCAGCAAACGTTTCTTGAGAGCCTTCACTATACCAGGACCTTAGCTGGGAGCTTTCGGACATCGTCTCTCTGAGTCTCCACTTCTTGTTTAGAGTAGAGAAAAAGGAAACCCAGAGAGAGCAGGGAGTTGTTCCCGATTACAAAGTACGTCAGGGATAGCGGTGTTGAGAACTTAGCCTCTTGACCCCAAGGACAGACTCCTTCTACTGTATGTGTCGAATCTGTGTGGTCTCCTGGCTCTGCCACTGACTTTCTGTGTCACAGTGGGAAGACTGTTTTCCAATATGAATCTCACTTTTCTCACCTGTAAAATGGGAAGTCATGCCACCCTCAGAGGGCTGTTCAGAGATTTACTAGAGAATGTGCTTTGTGGGGGAGGTGATCTTATTCTCTATCTTAATGAAAACTGTGTCATGCTATCAGAGAGCATGGAGAAGTATGAATTTTGCCCCAGTTGACATGATGAGTCTCATACACATGTGTCAGTTCTGTCATGTTTCTGTTAGTCATAAATAGGAAGTAGGGGAAGAAAGGGCCACTCTCCCAGTGTCTTACCCACGAACCCCATGTGCCTCTGTTATAGGCTTTTTACCTTTTCTGAATTCTTCTCTTTAACTACCATCTGCTGGTGCAACTCCTACCACCATCACCCCACCCAAGTAACTGTCCATAGCATGATGTGGAATACACTGGAAGGAACCACGTCGCCAAAAGCTAGGAGGAATGTCCTTGTGATGGGCAGGTGTGCCTATCACAGAGGGAGCCAGGTACTTTGCTGACATTTGGAATAAAGGCCAAGTTCAGATAAATCATCTCTGAAGAGTATAGGAGAGGAATCAGGCCAGGTGAGTCATAGGTATATAGGAAGTCATGTACGCACAACCTGAAATACCTGCAAGGATGCCCAGCCAGGTGAGCACACACGTTTACATGTCTGTGCTCCCAAAGCACAAGTGTCCTCACAGATACATGTACTTCCTCATGAGTCCATGCACTTGTGTACTGTCAGAAAAGCATTCATATCTCCTTGCACACACAAACATGTGTTCACATGTGGCCATTTCCTCATGCATATGCACACATGCACAGATTGATGTATATTCATTTATGGATATAAATACCACTGCTACAAAACGTCTTTCGCATTTAGACTCATGTGTACATGTCTGAAAAACTGCTCCCTGTCTTACACTGATGCTGTGAATATCCAGGAAAGCCTGCACATCCTGACATTCCCTGACACACGTGAACAGGCGCCTGCACATATGTATATACATACATATATGGACACAAGACAGCAGCCAAAGTCATATGCTGGGACCTCACACACGCACACTCACACAATGTGTTCACCTGACTCATTTCATATACACATCTGTGCTCCACCATGCATGTTCAAACTCACATGTATATGCACTGATATCTTTACACACTGATGCAGATGGCTGCATTTATGGGCAGACGTGCACATATGTGTTCAGGCATATACATGCCTACAGTAATAGGTACATTTAACCTGAGAACAACACAGCCAGTCCCTCATTTGTCCTCACATACACAGGCACATAACTGACCTCAGGAAATGCCCCTCAGAGCCCCTGGAATATCTCTGGATCTGTCCTCAAGACCTCACTTTGTACTCAAGGAGAAAAACCAAATCCTCTCCTGCACAGCCTTCTGAAAGCCTATTTCCTCTTTTCTAGTATGACTGACAGCCCTTCCTAGAGCAAAGGAGAGCA
Source organism: Trichechus manatus latirostris (assembly GCF_000243295.1). Lineage (NCBI taxonomy): Eukaryota > Metazoa > Chordata > Mammalia > Sirenia > Trichechidae > Trichechus > Trichechus manatus. The sequence goes on along the minus strand of NW_004443952.1, from coordinate 4,182,661 downwards.
GAACAGTCTCTGTTCCCAGGCTATCCATCCACTTAATCCTTTCTGATTTTGTTATGGGGAAAAAATTTCCACTGATTTGCTATTTCATCCCCTCAGCCTGATGTCCTTGAAAGAGACAGACTGACAGGAGGCAGAAAGAAGCCTGCTGATGCCAGGCGCCAGGTGACCCTGGTGACTTTCCCATGGGGCTCTGACTTCCAAGTACCATGCAGGAAGCCTAGCCAGAGAGCCAAAGCTGTGCTCTGGACCCTGCAACAAGAGAAAGCAGAAGCAGAAATAATGAGTTAATACTCCTCACACCCTTCTTAAAGCCAGACACAATGCCTGGCATGGTCACACCCTGCAAATCATTTAAGCCTCAGAACATTCTCAAGGGAGCTCTCAGCAAGCCCATTGTACAGACAAGGAAGCTGAGGTTTCCAGAGGTGAAGGCACTTACTGCAGTCAGTAAGTAACAGGAGTGGAGATGTGAACTCAGGTCTGCTTGTCCACAAAGGCCTTTCAGAACTCAGGGACATCTGGGAGGAGGCTGGCCACTAACGTGCTATTGCCTGGCCTCTGGAATCTTCTTCTTTTCACGTGCACTTTCAGGGAATCACTCCCTAGAACAGGACCAAGTGGACCGCAGAGGCATTTTCTCAGCCTGACCAGGGCACAGAGAACTGGATAAGGAAAAGAGGAAGGAGAGAAAAATAGGGGAGCAAAAGGAAGAACGGAGTAAGGGAGGAAAATAGGACACTGTCAGAAGAGGGAGATGAAGAGAAGATGTGCAAGTAAGAAAATAGCTTTAGGGGGGGCTATATTGTATCCCTCTTTTATCCTCATAACACGTCCTGAGCCCCTTCTCTGTGCTGAACCCTGTAAGCGATGCTGGCAGTACTGAGCGGAACAGGACAAGGTTTCGCCTAGGGGGCTCCTAGACTAGTGAGGTCAGTGCTTGTTTTATAGATCATGTTAAAGCCTGAGCGGACGTTTGAAAATATTTACATAATTAGTTTCCAAAGCAATGAGGAAAGAGAGATGGAAAAAGGAAACCTCCAACATATGCTGCCCCTCCACAAGTCTTCTCAGAAAAACAACTGCTAATTATGTATCAATCTTTCTACACGTTTTCTCACACAATCCTCTCAACTACCCTTCAAGGCAATTATTATATCTGGTTATATATTCATGCAGGCACGTGTGTGCATATGTATGTACATATGCTTGTATACGTATGTATGTATATATGTGTGTATATAAGGAGCCCTAATGGTGCTCCCCACAAATGTCAGTTTGTCATACTGTGGTGGCTTGCATGCTGCTGTGATGCTGGAAACTATGCCACCAGTATTTCAAACACCAACGGGGTCACCCACGATGCAAAGGTTTCAGCTGAGCTTCCAAACTGAGATAGACTGGGAAGAAGGACGTGGCAGTCTAGTTTTGAAAAAAGTAGCCAGTGAAAACCTTATGAATAGCAGTGGGATACTGTCTGATACAGTGTTGGAAGATGAGCCCCTCAGGTTGGAAGGCACTCAAAATACAACTAGGGAAGAGATGCCTCCTCAAAGTAGATTTGATTTTAATGAAGTGAATGGAGTCAAGCTTTTGGGAACTTTATTTGCTGATGCGGCAGGACTCAAAATGAGAAGAAACAGCTGCAAACATTCAGTAATAATAGGAACAGGGAATGTACGAAGTACGAATCTAGGAAAATTGAAGTCATCAAAAATGAAATGGAACACATAAACATTGATATGCTAGGCATTAGTGAGCAGAAATGGACTGGTATTGGCCATTTTGAATTGGACAATCATGTGGTATACTATGCCGGAATGACAAATTAAAGAGGAATAGCCTTGCATTCATCATCAAAAAGAATATTTCAAGATCTGCCCTAAAGTACAACACTTTCAGTGATACGATAATATCCTTACACCTACAAGGAAGACCAGTTAATGTGACTATTATTCAAATTTACACACTAACCACTAAGGCCAAAGATGAGGAAATTGAAGATTTTTACCAACTTCTGCAGTCTGAAATTGATCAAACATGCAATCAAGATGCATTGATAATTACTGGTGATTGGAATTCGAAAGCTGGAGACAAAGAAGAAGGAACAGTAGTTGGAAAATATGGCCTTGGTGAAAGAAACAGTGCTGGAGATCACATGATAGAATTTTGTAAGATCAATGACTTCTTCATTGCAAATACCTTTCTTCACCAACATAAACAGCGACTATACCCGTGGACCTCACCAGATGAAATACACAGGAATCAAATTAATACGTCTTTGGAAAGAGATGATGGAAAAGCTCAAAATCATCACTCAGAACAAGGCCAGGGGCCGACTGTGGAACAGACAATCAACTGTTCATATGCAAGTTCAAGTTGAAGCTGAAGAAGTTAGAACAAGTCCACCAGAGCCAAAGTATAACCTTGAGTATATTCCACCTGAATTTAGAGACCATCTCAAAAAATAGATTTGACTCACTGAACACTAATGACCAAAGACCAGACATCAAGGGCATCATACATGAAGAAAGCAAGAGGTCATTAAAAAGACAGGAAAGAAAGAAAAGACCACAACGGATGTCAGAAGAGACTCTGAAGCTTGCTCTTGAATGTCAAGTAGCTAAAGCAAAAAGAAGAAATGATGAAGTAAAAGGCTGAAAGGAAGACTTCAAAAGGAAGTTCAAGAAGGCAAAGTAAAGTATTATAATGAAATGTGCAAAGACCTAGAGTTAGAAAACCAAATGGGAAGAACACACTCGACATTTCTCAAGCTGAAAGAACTGAAGAGAAAATTCAAGTCTCAGTTGCAATACTGAAGAATTCTACAGAGAAAACATTAAACGATGCAGGAAGCATCAAAAGAAGATGGAAGGAATACAAAGTCACTGAACCAAAAAGAATTGGTTGACGTTCAGCCATGTCAGGAGGTAGCATATGATCAAGAATTGACAGTACTGAATGAAGAAGTCCAAGCCTCACCGAAGGCACTGGCGAAAAACAAGGCTCCAGGAATTCACGGAACACCAGTTGAGATGTTTCAACAAAACGGATGCAGAACTGGAAGTGCTCACTCGTTTATGCCAAAAAATTTGGAAGACAGCTACCTGGCCAACTGACTAGAAGAGATCCATATTTGTGTCCATTCCAAGTAAAGTTGATCCAACAGAATGAGGAAATTATCGAACACTATCATTAATATCCCACACAAGTAAAATTTTGCTGAAGATCATTCAAAAGCAGTTACAGCAGTACATCAGCAGGGAACTGCTACAAATTCAAGGTGGATTCAGAAGAGAACGTGGAATGAGGGATATCATTGTTGATGTCAGATGGATCTTAGCTGAAAGCAGAGAGTACCAAAAAGATGTTTATTGTTTTATTGACTGTGTTTTATTGACTATGCAAAAGCATTCGACTGTGTGGATCATAACAAATTATGGATAACATTATGAAGAATGAGAATTCCAGAATACTTAATCGTGCTCCTAAGGAACCTGTATATACACCAAGAGGCAGTCATTCAAATAGAACAAGGGGATACTGCGTGTTTTAAAATTAGGAAAGGTGTGTGTCAGCATTGTATCCTTTCACCATATTTATTCAATCTCTATGCTGAGCAAATAATCCGAGATGCTGGACTGTGTGACGAAGAACACAACATCGGGATTGGAGGGAGACTCATCAACAACCTGAGATATGCACCTGACACAACCTTGCTTGATGAAAGCCAAGAGGACTTGAAGCACTTACTGATGAAGATCAAAGACCACAACCTTCAGTATGGATTACACTTCAACATAAAGAAAACAAAAATCCTCACAAATGGACCAATAAGCAACATCATGATAAACGGAGAAAAGACTGAAGTTGTCAAGGATTTCATTTTACTTGGATCCACAATCAGTGCCCATGGAAGCAGCAATCAAGAAGTCAAATGATGCATTGCACTGGGCAAATCTGCTGCAAAAGACCTCTTTGAAGTGCTAAAAAGCAAAGATGTCACTTTAAGGACTAAGGTGCGCCTGATCCAAGCCATGGTGTTTTCAATTGCCTCATATGCATGTAAAAGCTGCACAAGGAATAAAGAAGACTGAAAAAAAAAAAAAAAAAACAACTGATGCCTTCGAATTACAGCTTTGGCAAAGAATATTGAGTACACTATGGACTGCCAGAAGAATGAACAAATCTATCTTGGAATAAGTAAAGCCAGAATGCTCCTTAGAAGCAAAGATGGCAAGACTTCATCTCACATTCTTTGGACATGTTATCAGGAGGGACCAGTTTCTGGAGAAGGACATCATGCTAGGTAAAGTAGAGGGTCAGTGAAAAAGAGGAACACCCTCAACGAGATGGACTGATACAGTGGCTACAACAACGGACTCAAATATAGCAAAGATTGTGAGGATGGCACAGGACTGGGCAATGTTTTGTTCTGTTGTACATAGGGTCGCTATGAGTTGGAACGAACTCAGCGGCACCTAACAACAACAACAATGGTGCAATGCTTAAGTGCTGGGCTGCTAACGATAAGTTGGCAGTTTGAACCCACTAGCCATTCTGCAGGAGTAAAGACCTGGCGATCTGGTCCCATAAAGACTATAGCTTAGGATGCCATATGGGGCAGTTTCTATTCTATCCTATAAGGTCACTATGAGTCAAAATGGACTCGATGGCACACAACAACATGTACGTATATACATATACATACTCATGGGGTCCCTCTGGGTGGCAAAAATGGTTTGCGCTCATACCTCATACCTCAAGGTTGGTGGTCTGAACCCACCCCGTCACACCACAGAAGAAAGGCCTCGTAATCTACTTCCGTAAAACTTTATGGAGCCAAGAAAACTTTACAGAGAAGTTCTACTCTGCAACACATGGGGTCACCATGAATCAGAATCAACTGGACAGCAATCAGTGTGTTTTTCTGGTTTTATACATATTTATATACACACACACACATACACACATGCACACATTTGGCTCTGAGCAATGAAGACACTAAGCAAAGATCACATAGGACTTCAGCAGCAGAGCCACACAGCCTAGCTCTGGGGTCCTCGATCAGCAGCATACTCTTACTGCCCCTCCGGCAGCTGCATCTTCTTCCTGAGGTGGCTGTCCAATCCCCGCAAGACTGGCTATTTATCATTGGACAACGGAGGAGGAGGAGGGACTCATAGAGACAATCCAGTGATAACAAAGCTAAGGTCTGCAGAGCCCAAGTAGGTAGGCCAAAGTTACTGTACAATAAATATCTGGACTGGAACTAGGATCCAGATCTATACTTTGTTCAGACTGTGCTTTGTGGCAGGCCATGCACTGTCAAGAATGATAGACCCTCACAATGAGGTCACAGACCCACACAGACTGGAAGGCAAATACAGGAATGGAGATGCTTCCGGTGTCTCCTCTTCTCAAAAAGGGCAAAGGTGCAGGAGAGAAAGCAATCCTCTCACCCCGGGGGAAACAGGATAACAACCCACTGCTCTCGAGTTGATTCTGACTCATAGGGACCCCATAGGGTTTCCAAGGCTGTAAATCTTTACGGAAGCAGACTGCCAGATTTTTCTCCAGAGGAGCTGCTGGTGATTTCAAACCACCAACCTTTCGGTTAGCAGTCAAGCACTCTGACCACTGATCCACCAGGGCTCCTTGAGGAAATAGGATTAGTAACCCTATTTTACAGATGATTCTGCTGAGGCCCAGAGAGGAAATGGATTTGCCTAAGCAAAAGGTGGGGCAGCCCTCTCAAATAAAATTCAGGATCCTCTCCCATAGAATCCACTCTGCACAGCAATGGAAGCAACTGACTGTAGAGGCTGAGAACTCAAGTGCGGAGACCGGCAGATTGGCAGTTCCAGAGGTAAATCACTTACTAGCTCTGGGTTCTTAGACCAGGCCAGCTTCACAGGTGAACAACCTGTGACATCACACAGGGCCCTGCAGTTAGGCTAGCCCCACACTTGGTTTAATGTTTTTATGTTCCCATCTTGAAATTCATAACACTTGAATACGGGGGTCCCTCAGTTTCATTTGCACGGGGCCCTGCAAATTATGTAGCCAGTCCTATTTTTGACACTCCTGTTTCTGAGCCTCAGTGTTCTGAACTTTGAAATGAGGTTAATAATGGCTAATAACCACTGTGCCACCAGGGCTCCTGTCCTTGTGCAGGGCAGACCAAAAGAAATTCAGGGAGCTTAATGCCCTCTCCCCAACCAGGAGAAGCCCTCAGTCAATGACAGATAGGAGGTAGAGAATAAATGCCCTGCTTGGGATCATTCTGTTCTATACTGTCCCCAGAGTTCCTCGATGGGACTGAGCCCCAATTGCCCACAGCAGTCCCCTGTTCAATTATAAACCCTTCACTAGGTCCCTTCCCAGAAACCCTGGTGGTATAGTAGTTAAGAGCTACAGCTGCTAACCAAAAGGTTGGCAGTTTGAATCCACCAAGTGCTCCTTGGAAACCCTATGGAGCAGTTCTACTCCATTCAATAGGGTCGCTATGAGTTGGAATCGACTCAAAGGCAATGGGTTTTAATGGGTTTGGGTCTCTTCCCTTCCCTGCCCCACTTCCCCTACTGCGGCTTCCTGGGACACTCCTCAGATAAATTACGCTCATCTGCTTGTCTCAGGGTCTGCTTCTGGGGAACCCAATTTAAGAGAGGGCTGCTGTGAGCTTAATTGAGATAATGCATGTAAAATGCTTAATACAGCATCAGGCATAGACGCAAACCCTCAATAAACAGTAGGCTTACAAAAAAAAAAAGTCACTTTACGAGAAGACATGAGGAAGACGACAGAACATTTATAATTGACTTCTAAATTTATCCTCCTAATAAAATCATCTCCGGCAGACCCTGCTCGTGACCAGTCAGAAATGATTTCAGGGCCCCATTTCCCACCAGAAACATAGACACCAGTCACTCTGGCTCCGAGAACCCAGCCCAAAGTGAGAGCTCATGGAATTGCCGCCCACTCCCTTCCTGGCCCCCACAGCAGGAGGGAGCACAAACCCAGCCAGAATCTCAAAGCCAGGAGACCAGCCATCTTGCCAACCCTCTGTTCAATGGATGGAGACACTGAGAGATGCAAACACGCCCAAAGTCGCCTAGTGTATGAAGGGCAAGATCAGAGCAAGACATCTTTACCCTCAGGCTTTACTCATTTATTTACTCTTTTTAATTGCCACACAACACACACATACCAGAAAGTGAGGCCCATGACTGCAGGGAATTTTTTCCTGTGTTGTTCACTGTTGTGTTCCCCTGGACCCTAAAACAGCGCCTGGCACATAGTAAGTGTTCACTAAAAAAAACAAAAACCAGCTGCTGTCCAGTTCCAACCCACAGTGACCTCATGTGTGTCAGAGCAGAATTGTGCTCCATAGGGTTTTTAATGGCTGATTTTTTGGAAGTAGATTATCAGTCAGGCCTTTCTTCTGAGGTACCTCTAGATGGACTCAAACCTCCAACCTTTCAGTTAGCAGTACAGCATACTGACCATCTGCACCACCCAGGGACCCCTAGTGCTCATTAGTATTTATTAAATGAATAAACACTCTTTCAATGCCACCCATAGTGAGTCTCCCCTGAAGGTCCTCTTGGCCTCAAAGCAAACAATAATTCCAAAGGGCCTCTACACTCGCCCCCAGTACAATCCGGATAGCATCGTTAAGAGAGGGACTCTGGAGTCAGAATGCTAGGGTGAACCCCAGCACCATACAAGGAGTCTTAAAATCAGGCAGCTGACAGTATTCATCAAAGGAGGTACTGTATGAAAAGCAATAACCACAGGGTAAGCACTCAATACATATTTCCTATTATTCAGGTGGAGTTCCTGGGTGGTGGTGCAAATGATTAAAAGGGCTTGGCTGCTAACCAAAAGGTTTTAGTCTAGCCAGAGGTGCCTTGGAAGAACGACGTGGTGATCTTCTTCCAAAAACTCAGCCATATGAAGCACAGCTCTACTCCGACACACATAGGGTCACCATGAGTCGGAATTGACTCAACAGCAACTGGTTTTTATTATTATCATCATCATGAAGGTAAGAAGCAAAGCCCTCCTACTCCTAAGGCTTCTCACTTGCTGCTAATATAGTAGGGACAATTTTCCAAAGTGTGCGAAAATGCACCCATACTGGCACAGAGGGTGATAGCATACAGTACATTTTCCTAGAATTAATTAATAGAGAATCACAAAATGAGAAGTTCTATCCTCTCCAGTCTCTTCCAGCCCTTCTGTTAACATCAAGGTAGAAATGTCAGTTAGGTGCTCCAATGTCTTTAACGCCTCCCTAACTCCTGCTGATCTCCTTTCTGAACCCAGAGAGACTGGGGCTCAAACTCCAAGTTGGCTGCTAGCACCAGCTGGCTAGCATGTAATAACATTGTGTGGATTTCTTTGTACTTATTTTTATAGTGGCCTTCTAATTTAAGAAGTGATGCTAGTTTTCCATTCATCAGTATGACACTGAAGTTTGCTTTTTACAATAGATACATTACTTTAAAATAAGGCAAAAAAAGAGAACGTAGATACAAACAAAATGATGAGAAAACACCAGTTGCCGCTGAGTCGATTCTGATTTATGGTGACCCTAGGTGTGTTACAGTAGAAACGAACTCTGTAAGGTTTTCAGTGGCTGCCTCTTTGGAAGTAGATTGCCAGGCCTTTCTTCTGAGGTGCCTCTGGGTGGACTCAAGCCTTTTCAACATTTTGGTTAGCAGCCAAGTGTGTTAACTGTTTGCACCAAAAAGAAACTCCAAAATAATGGGAAAAAAAAAAAAAAAAAACCCGTCACTGTCGAGTGGATTCCGAGAGGTGGCCCTGAAATGACTGAGGTTGGGAAATTCTGGTCTAGTCTCAGTTCATAAGGCCCCCTGGACAGGGGCATGGGGTCCAGAGCTCCAGCACAGCTCTGTCATTCATTATGTTCTGTGACTTTAAAGAAACCCATTGCCATCCCCAGGCCTCAGTTCCCCTGTCTCTGAAATGAAGAGATTGAAGTCCAAGGCTCCTTAAGGTCTTCCCATTTATGACATGTGCTGAATCCTTGCTAGATACCAATATAAACTGTACCAAACCTGTGGAAAATGCATTAAGGCCATGTGGCCGCCCCTGCCTGCCTCTGTGATGTCTCACTCCCAAACGAAAGTCTGCAAACTCCCAAGACTTGTTGGCACCCATTTGTTTATTAACACGGTTTCACTTTTTATGTCACTTCCCCTCTCCCTGTCTAACTGCTGACAAAGAAAATAAAGCCAGGATTTAAGAGCCTGTGTTGAGAAACTTCACTCATTATAGCACCCATGGAGTTCACAAGCAGGACTGGTGGTGGCACTTTAATCTACTTCACCCCCTCACTGTCTGCACTTAAGTCTTGTGTGTGGTGCTTTGAAGGAAAGAGCCCAGGGTGGGCACAGCTGTGGTTATGGTAGATTCTCCAAAAAGCAGAAACCTGGGTGTGGGTTCTGACTCAGCTATTCTGTCTGAATTATCTCATATTTACTGAGCTCTCGCTCCAAGGCAGATCTGAGCTACATGGGCCCAAGAGACAGGAGGCAATTAGACCTAGTCTCCCTGTCTCAATGAGGCCTCAGGTTGGTTGGGTGGACACTGAGCTCACCAAATACAACAGAATGCAACGTTAGAAGTGCAGCCCCAAAGTGTGCCCTTGACAGAGAGGTAGCACAGAGAAGGGGAGGACTGATCTTGCCTTAAGGTGCAAGGATAGAAGGTCTCCTGGACAATTGATGTCGGGGAACAGTCATGCAGAATGGACACGTGTTTGCCAGGTGAAAGTGGGCACAAAGGTATAAAACCCCATGTTGAGGATATGCAAGTCACTGGGGTTCAGTGGCTCATAAAGCGGAGGCTGTTGTCTTCAGGGTGATCTCTGTAAAGCCTACTATCCAAATCCCCTGAATTTTGCCTTGCTGAAACAATACGGTGATTACACTTCCCTGGGCAGCCCTCAGCACTGCTCAGTCCTAACAGGCATCAGACACTCAGGAAGGACTCAGATGGTGAGACATGTGGTCCCCATGTGAACAGATGGTTCAGGACTCAGTTGTGGGTATACAATGAAGAACAGGAGCCCAGTACCACAAGGCAAGTTGGAAAAAAAAGGTATAGAGAGCTTTGAAAACCTGATCCAATAAGACAGACCCAAACTATCTTTCTTTAGACTTCTAAATTTTCTCTGCTTTTTTTTCTTCCCTTTGTGCCTTGACACTTATGTCCCTGCTTCCTAAACTCTCCTTCTCACCCCTCTCTTGCCGCAAACCCCCTCCTTTTCAGAAAGAAAACAAAAGCACTATGTATCACTTCCCTAACTCACAGGCAGCAGCTTTTAACAGATTTTTAAGGCACCGCTAGATAACTCCTTCAGGCTTGAATCCCCAAGGACACCTTATGAAAAGGATAGAGAAATCTGTAGTTTTTGGGGTTTTAGGTTTTATTTTTTTCATAAAACAATAATAAGAATGAGTCTGTTTCACTCACATGTAGATACACACAAAGCTATTCTACTCACCTCCCACCCTGAATATTTAACTATAGTGACATACAGTTGTCGTTGTTAAGTGCCATCGAGTAAGGTTCTGACTCCTAGCAACCCCATGTACAACAGAACAAAACACTGCCCTGTCTGGTGCCATATACACAATCGTTGCTATGTTTGAGCCCACTCAGCCACTGTGTCAATCCATCTTGTTGAGGGTCTTCCTCTTTTTCGCTGACCCTCTACTTTACCAAGCATGATGTCCTTCTCCAGGGACTGGTCCCTCCTGATAACATGTCCAAAGTACTGAGATGAAGTCTCACCATCCTTTGGTTCTAATGAGCATTCTGGCTGTATTTCTTCCAAGACAGATTTGTTCATTCTTCTGGCAGTCCATGGTGTATTCAATATTCTTTGCCAACACCATAATTCAAAGGCACCAATTCTTCGGTCTTCCTTATTTATTGTCCAGGTTTCGCATGCATATGAGGTAACTGAAAACCATGGCTTGGCCAGGTGCACTTCAGCCCTTAAAGTGATATCTTTGCTTTTTAATACTTTAAAGAGGTCTTTTGCATCAGATTTGCCCAATGCAATGCATCGTTTGATTTCTTAATCGCTGCTTCCATGGGTGTTGTCTGTGGATCCAAGTAAAATGAAATCCTTGACAACTTCAATCTTTTCTCCGTTTATCATGATGTTACTTATTGGTCCAGTTGTGAGGATTTTTGTTTTCTTTATGTTGAGGTGGAATCCATACTGAAGGCTGTAGTCTTTGATGTTCATCAATAAGTGCTTCAAGTCCTCTTCACTTTCAGCAAGCAAGGTTTTGTCATCTGCATACCGCAAGTTGTTGATGAATCTTCCTCTAAGCTTGATGCTGTGCTCTTCTTCATATAGTCCAGCTTCTCAGATTGTTTGCTCAGTATACAGACTGAATAAGTACAGTGAAAGGATACAACTCTGACGCACACCTTTCCTGACTTTAAACCATGCAATATCTGTTCTGTTCGAACAACTGCCTCTAGGTCTACGTACAGGTTTCTCACAAGCACAATTAAGTGTTCTGGAATTCTCATTCTTCACGATGTTATCCGTAATTTGTTATGATCCACACAGTGGAATTCCTTTGGATAACCAATAAAACACAGGTAAACATCCTTCTGATATTCTCAGCTTTCAGCCAAGATCCATCTGATATCAGCAATGATATCCTTCATTCCATGTCCCCTTCTGAATCTGGTTTGAATTTCTGGCAGTTCCCTGTCAATGTTCTGATGCAACTATTTTTCAATTATCCTCAGTAAAATTTTACTTGTGTATGATATTAATGATATTGTTTGATAATTTTCACATTCTGTTGGATCACTTTTCTTTGGAATAGGTACAAATATGGATGTCTTCCAGACGGTAGCTGTCTTCCAAATTTCTTGGCATAGAGTGAGTGCTTCCAGTGTTGCATCCATTTGTTGAAACATCTCAATTGGTATTCTTGAATTCCTGCAGACTTGTTTTTCACCAATGCCTTCAGTGCAGCTTGGACTTCTCCCCTCAATACCATCAGTTCTTGATCATAGGTTACCTCCTGAAATGATTGAATGTTGACCAAATCTTTTTGGTACAGTGATTCTGTGTATTCCTTCCATCTTCTTTTGATTCTTCCTTCATTGTTCAATATTTTACCCATAGAATCTTTCAACACTGCAACTCGAGGCTTATATTTTTTTTCTTCAGCTCTTTCAGCTTGAGAAACGTCAAACGCGTTCTTCCCTTTTAGTTTTCTAACTCCACGTCATTGCACATTTCATTATAATAAGTGACATGTAGATGAAGGTCTAATTAATTCTGAACAAACATTCTCCCATCATAAGTGATGAGGATATGGGGCTCAGAGAGTAGGTGTCAGTGGCCACACCTGGAGGAGCAGTTCTCTCTCTCCCAAAACCCAGTTCAGATCTCTTTTGCCAAGATCTAAATATAGCTCCCCTTTTTACAAACACTGGTAGTACCTGGGTGGTGCAGACGGTTAAAGCACACAACTGCTAACCAAAAGGTTGGGGGTTTGAGTCTACCCGGAGGCACCCTGGAAGAAAGGCCTAGAAATTTACTTTCAAAAGGTTGCAGTCATTGAAAGCCCTATGGAACACAATTCTACTTTGACACACTTGGGGTTGCCATGAGTCAGAACCAACTAGAAGGCAATTTTTCTTTTTTTAAAACAAACCATGAGCCAAGGGCCCATGGCCCTATGGCTACCCTCTTAGCTGCCTGGGTTTTCTTAATGTATTCATTCCCCTACTCAGTTTGAACCTCTCATCTGATAACTAATTCCCCTACATCCTTCCTCTACCTGCCGCCAAAACCTACCCTTTCTGTGTCGTATTCTCGGATATCGTATAGGTGATGGCTCAGATTCTTGCTGATTAACATTTCACCAGAAATTGCTCCCTGAGGCTACTGTGTTAGTAAAGAAAACTCTTGGAAAGTGTTTTTGAGACACTATAGCAGGTCCATGATGGAAGAATTTCTCAGCAAGGTACCTTTCAGATGATCCCTTCAAAACACATCCATGACACAAATACCAAAATTCTACTCTGATATACTTCGATGTTTAACACCAAAACCTCCTGAATTTAGCCTTGCTAGAAAAATAAGGTGATTTTTTTTCCCCAGTTGCTGTTGAGTTGACTCAGACTCATGGCTATCCCATGTGCATCAGAGTAGAACTGTGCTCTATAGGGTTTTCAGTGGCTGATTTTTCAGAAGTAGATCTCCAGGTCTTTCTGCCAAGGTGCCGCAGGGTGGACCGAAAACACCAACCCCTCAGAAGCCAAGTGTGTTAACCATTTGTATCACCCAGAAAAGTATAAGGTGATTATACCTCCCTAAACACACCAGAATGTTTTATGAACTTTAAAATATTATACAAGGTAGTTTCCCCTCTTTTCCATATTTCAAAAAATAAGCACAGCAACGTTTAAGAAGTCGTTATATAATCCTCAATGATGCTTACTTTCCAGTTTCTTTAACAATCCAGAGGTGCTTATCTCTGTACTTAGCTGAGTTATTGAAACAGTGAAGTTGCATTGCTTTGTCAGCTTCCCCTCAATTGCCAGCCTATGGCCACGGACGGGTAAATGGCAAGCACATGGCTCTGGACCAGCCTGAATGATGAACTCAGCTGGACTCCTTAGCAGACCTGTGAACTATGACAAATCACTTTTAACTCTCTAAGGCTCAGTTTCCTCGATCTGTAAAAGAAGTGTTGCTGTGGTTTGGGCAGGAATCTGGCATAGAGCAGTTACGAGCAAATGTTAGTTCTCTTGTCCTTGTCTTTAAAACTTTCTGCAGTGGTTTCTTTGGAAATATGAGTCGCACTTTTCATTGTGTTAAATTTTAGTTTCTTAAATACGGCCATCATGGAGGGCTTCGCTCTCCCTGCCTCTGAGCCCTTGAGATTTGTCGCTGCCTGGAGACTTCTTTTATATATATATATATATATATTTTATTGTACTTCAGGTGAAGGCTTACAGAAAAAATAGTTTCTCACGAAACACTGGTACACATATTGTTTTATGACATTGGTTAACATCCCCACAACATATTAACCCTCTAAATTCTCAACCTTTTTCTTTTTTTTTTTTGTGAAAATACACATAGCCAAAGATACACCGTTTCAAAAATTTCTACATACACAGTTCAGTGACATTGACTACGCTCTTACAATTGTGCTGTTATTCTCACTTAAGATGAAGGCTTACAGAACAAAATAGATTCTCATTTAACAGTTACTACAAATGTT